>NC_091462.1:65286731-65431731 GCF_027789765.1 Dendropsophus ebraccatus | reverse complement strand
CATATATATTACAGCAGGACCTGTATACACAAAACAAAACAACTAGAAACGCCAGCACATACAGTTGACTATTAGTTTACAGAGCCTACCTTCTGCCCTCTATCAGGTCAGGTGTCCGATCACATGACCCATGACATCACCACAGGTCCTTCATACTCAAAGGTCCTTTTCCTACCTACTCGGCTGTAGGGAAGACTTGCAGGAAGACGTGTGCCCGGGGACCCCAGTATGTATCGGCGGGCCCCTAACTGTCACATGCGGCCTCTAGGGGCCCAGTCCCCTCTGTTACAACACTTTTTTTTTTTTTTACTAACAAAAAAAAAATGTAGTAACAGACGGGAGTGGGCCCCTAGAGGAGCTGTGGGCCCCGGCACTTGCCCTAGTCAGCCGGGTGCTGACGCCGGCCCTGTAGACAACTTACATTTAGAGGTCAGTATCTACTACAGCCATGTGTAATGCTTCACTGCTGATGTTGTGAGTGTCAGGACGCTACTTCCATGAGGCACTGACAGGGAGGGGAGGGGAAAAGGAGTGCAGGGAAATCTGCTGCTGTCAAAAGAACAAAGGGAGAGTGAGTGCAAAAGGTCAGAGGCTATCAGACACTAATGCCCCTATTCCACGAGTCGTTTGGAGGAGCAAACGAGCGCTATTAGTGCTCGTTTGCTCCTCGTTCCCCGCTCGCTGCCGCCGCTATTCAACGCGGCGTCAGCGAGCGGGTGAGTGTGCAGTGTCCCAGAACATGCAGACTACTACTCCTATTATGGCCTTTTCTCTTGCTGTGTCAATGCCTGTTCTGGTAAGTGTTTGCACTGCAACTGCTGCTGGTTTTCCCCTAGTATTCTCTAGTAATGTGCATTCTCATGTGTATTCTCATGTGTTCCTGTGTATTATTGATTGTACAGTGGTATGCAAGGCTGTTGATCACGTGACCTGTAACCATGGTTCCTCCAATGGCCGACTAGCTCTGGCCAGGAGCAACCATGTGACCTCCCACTTCCTGCTGACAAGTCAGTTCAGCCCCTGCTTTCGAGCAAGGAGGTTGTGTTGTTCTGTCCTCTCCCTCAGAAGAGTGACTGAGTCTGCTGCTGTATTCAAGTCTTCGGCTGTATCTGCCTGCTCAAGTGACCGGATTCTTCTCTCTCTTCTGGGTGTCATTCCGTTATCTCTCCTCATCGCTGCAAGGATTCACAGCAAGTATTATTCTCAAGCTAATCCACCCAGCAACGCTATTTCTCTCATACTCCTACTCCCATCATCGGCACGTATTCTCACAGCCTATGCAGCACCACTCCTGCCTTATTTGTCAAAGCCTGATATATACCCGGTTGCATCCGGACAGAACTGCTGCTACTAGTTACCTCATCTATAATAAAACCGCTGTTACTGAACCCTGGCATTGGTGTCCACTAATTGGTGCCCTGACTAGGTGCAGCGAAGAATCGCATGCCCATCATCACCCGCAGATTCCACAGACCGGCTCTACAGCTGTGCCGCCCTCAGGCCTATACCGTGACAAGTATAACCCCTGCAGCTGCCCGGTCATTGCCCGCTCATAACACCAGCACTGCGGAAGTGGCCCCCAGGGGCCAGGGCATCGCAAGTGCGGGAGGGGCGGCAGGGAGCTGCTGGGGGGGCTGCACGGGTGATCGCTGATCGTCCGGGCAGCCCATAGGATATAGCAGCATCTGTTGCCGACGGTCCTATTCAACGGAGCGACGGCAGCAGATCGCTGCTATATCAGTCGCTTGTTTTTCAACATGTTGAAAAACAAGCGACTGCAACGATCAGCCGACATGAACGATGTCGGCTGATCGTTGCACTCTATTCCATGGGACGAATATCGTTCGTAGCGCCCGTTATCGGCCGAATACGAACGATATTGCTCCTCTAAACGACCCGTGGAATAGGGCCTTAAGTCCTGTGCTGCCGTATAATGGCCAATAGGAGGAGAAACCATATAATAGGAGAGTGTGGCTGTGTTAGTGAGGCACTGTGCCTTATCACACACTATCTGCAGGGTTGCTACTATACCATAGTGAAGCTGAAAAGGGGCGGAGCCAGAACTCTTCTAAGTTGTGAAAAGCTCAGGCTATGTGAAGCCCCATGCTGTGTAGCTCATTACCTGCAGGAGTGATACTACCCTGTAGCCAAGTTGAAAGGAGGCGGGGCCAAAGCTCCTCTGGGTGTAGATAATACCAGTTGATATGAACTGACTTAGTAACTATATTATACCAGAGATAAACCAATATATCTAGGGTAAATGCATACAGTGAAATGGATGGAATGAACGAAGGAAACCTAAATGAATTTTTATAAAATATTATGAAAAAAAAAATATATATATATTTTCATAATATTTTATAAAAATTCATTTAGGTTTCCTTCGTTCATTCCATCCATTTCACTGTATGCATTTACCCTAGATATATTGGTTTATCTCTGGTATAATATAGTTACTAAGTCAGTTCATATCCAACTGGTATTATCTACACCCAGAGGAGCTTTGGCCCCGCCTCCTTTCAACTTGGCTACAGGGTAGTAGCACTCCTGCAGGTAATGAGCTACACAGCATGGGGCTTCACATAGCCTGAGCTTTTCACAACTTAGAAGAGTTCTGGCTCCGCCCCTTTTCAGCTTCACTATGGTATAGTAGCAACCCTGCAGATAGTGTGTGATAAGGCACAGTGCCTCACTAACACAGCCACTTTCTCCAATTACATGGTTTCTCCTCCTATTGGCCATTATAGGCAGCACATGACTTAGTGTCTGATAGCCTCTGACCTTTTGCACTCACTCTCCCTTTGTTCTTTTGACAGCAGCAGATTTCCCTGCACTCCTTTTCCCCCTCCCCTCCCTGTCAGTGCCTCATGGAAGTAGCGTCCTGACACTCACAACATCAGCAGTGAAGCATTACACATGGCTGTAGTAGATACTGACCTCTAAATGTAAGTTGTCTATACTAGTGTTATAAGATCGGTCTATGAGGTCTGTATATCTTTGCTTCAATACAGGCGATGTTATTTTGGTTTTGTATATGGTTTTTGAAGCCCAGCATCTTGTGGAATGTTTTGTATATGGTTTATTTAGTCCAGCATCTTGTGCAATGTTGCGATCTATATCCCAGTCATTATTTTAAACTTTTTTGTGTGTGTGCTCTGATGGTACCAGTTATATGATATGTGTTATGTAATGTTATTTATTATTGATTTTATGCATCATGATTTTATGTAGATTGTATGCACTTTTCTTAATCAATTGGAAACGCCCCCTAATGGGTGTTTCTTTTTTCTTTTTTGTACCTGAGCCTATTTAACCCCTTCAAGACCAAGCCAATTTGCACCTAAAAGACCAGGCTCATTTTTCAAAATCTGACCTGTCTCACTTTATGCGCTTATAGCTCAGTGATGCTTTAACGTATGCTAGCGATTCTGAGATTGTTTTTTCATCACATATGGCACTTTATATTAGTGGCAAAATTTGGTCACTACTTTGTGTGTTTTTTGTGAAAAACATCAAAATATCATGAAAAATTGAAAAAATTAGCATTTTATGAACTTTGAAATTCTCTGCTTCTAAAAAAAGAAAGTTGTATTACATAAATTAGTTACTAAGTCACATTACCAATATGTCCTCTTTATTCTGGCTTCATTTCATAAACATATTTTACTTTTTTAGGGTGTTACGGGGGTTAGAAATGTATCAGCAAATTACCACATTTTCGTGAAAGTTTCCAAACTGATTTTTTTTAGGGACCAGTTCTTATTTTAAGTTGATTTAGGAGGTTTGTATACTGGAAACCCCCATAAGTGACCCCATTTTGGAAACTAGACACATTAAAGAATTAATCTAGGGGTATAATGAGCATTTTAACCCTACAGGGGCTGGAGGAAAGTATTCACCATTAGGCCGTAAAAAAATGAAAAATTAAAATTTTCCAATAATATATACATTTAGATTAAAGTTTCTCATTTTCAAAAGGAACATGAGAGAAAAAGCACCCCAAAATTTGTAACACATGTTCTCTTGAGTACTACGGTACCCCATATGTGGGCGTAAACCACTGCATGGGCACACAGCGGGGCTCAGAAGGGAAGGAGCGCCAATTAGCTTTTCCATTGCAGATTTTGCTGAAGAAGTTTCCGAGCACCAGGTGCATTTGCAGTGCCCCTGTAGTGTCAGCAGAGAGAAAAAAAACCATAAGTCACCCCATTTTGGAAAGTACACCCCTCAAAGAATTCATCTTGGGGTAGGATGAGCAATTTGACCCCACAGGTGTTAGAGGAAAGTATTCAAAATTAGACAGTAAAAATGAAAAACTCAAATTTTTTCCAATAATATGTTCCTTTAGTTTGAAATTTGTCAATTTCACGAGGAACAAGAGAAAAAAAGTACCCCAAAATTTGTAACGCAGGTTCTCAGGAGTATAAAGGTACCTCATATGTGAGCATAAACCACTGTATGGGCACACATCAGGGCTCAGAAGGGAAGGAGCGCCAATTAGCTTTTTCAATGCAGATTTTGCTGAAGAAGTTTCTGAGCGCCAGGTGGGTTTGCAGTGCCCCTGTAGTGCCAGCGGAGTAAAATCTCGCCATAAGTCACCCCATTTTGAAAAGTGCACCCCTCAAAGAATTAATCTTGGTGTGTGGTGAGCATTTTGACCCCACAGGTATTAGAGGAAAGTATTCAAAAGTAGACAGTAAAAATGAAAAACTCGAATTTTTCCAATAATATGTTCCTTTAGTTTGAAATTTCTCAATTTCATGAGGAACAGGAGAGAAAATTCACCCCAAAATCTGTAACGCAGGTTCTCCTGAGTACAATGGTACCCCATATGTGGGCATAAACCACTGTATGGGCACACAGCAGGGCTCAGAAGGGAAGGAGCGCCAATTTGCTGGAGCTAAACCGCAGCTAGTAACAGTTATTAGAATAGCGCAGTTACTAAAATACAATAAAAAAAATTAGATTACAGGTAATGTGGGGTGGTTACGGACAGTCTGGGGTGGTTCCAGGTAATCTAGAGGTGGTTCCGGGCAGTCTGAGGTGGTTCCGGGCAGTCTGGGGTGGTTCCGGGCAGTCTGGGGTGGTTCCGGGCAGTCTGGGGTGGTTCCGGGCAGTCTGGGGTGGTTCCGGGCAGTCTGGGGTGGTTCCGGGCAGTCTGGGGTGGTTCCGGGCAGTCTGGGGTGGTTCCGGGCAGTCTGGGGTGGTTCCGGGCAGTCTGGGGTGGTTACGGTCAAGATGGGGTGGTCACCGGCAACCTGCTGTGGTTACGGCAACCTGGGGTGGTTACAGGCAACCTGGTGTGGTTAGAGGCAACCTGGGGTGGTTAGAGGCAACCTGGGGTGGTTAGAGGCAACCTGGGGTGGTTATGGGCAACGTGGGGTGAATACGGACAACCTGCTGTGGTTACAGACAATCTGGTATGGTTACAGGCAACCTGCTGTGGTTACGGACAATCTGGGGTGGTTACAGGCAACCTGCTGTGGTTACGGATAAACTGAAGTGCTAATAGGTAATCTGAGGTGGGTACCTGTAATCTGGCGTGGTTACGGGCAATCTGGAGGGGGTCACTGGCAATTTGGGGTGGTTAGAGGCAAGGTGCAGTGTTCAGAGGCAAGGTGCGGTGGTCAGATGCAAGGTGCGGTGGTCAGAGGCGACGTGCGGTGGTCAGAGGCGACGTGCGGTGGTCAGAGGCGACGTGCGGTGGTCAGAGGCGAGGTGCGGTGGTCAGAGGCAACCTGCGGTGGTTGCGTGCAATCTGGGGGGTTACATGTAATCTGGCATGATTACGGGCAATCTGGGGTGGTTATGCCCAACCTGCGGTGGTTAGGGGCAACCTGGAGGGGTTACAGACAATCTAGAATTGTTACGGATAGAGTGAAGTGCTTATAGCTAATCTGGGGTGGTTACATGTAATTTGGGGTGGTTACAGGCAATCTGGAGGGGGTCACTGGCAACGTATGGTGGTTACGGGCAACGTGCGGTGGTTACGGGCAACGTGCGGTGGTTACGGGCAACGTGCGGTGGTTACGGGCAACGTGCGGTGGTTATGGGCAACGTGCGGTGGTTAGGGGTAATCTGGGGGGTTACGTGCAATCTGACGTGATTACGGACAACCTGGGGTGGTTACGGGCAACGTGTGGTGGTTACGGGCAACCTGCGGTGGTTACGGGTAATCTGGGGGGGGTTAGGGGTAATTTGGGAGTAAACTGCAATTATTACTATAATAAAAAGTGTGTGTTTTATTTTTTTGTATGTTTGTCACTTTTTGTACTTTATACATTCATCTTCACTGTATTACTATGATTACTGTGATATTTTCTATCACAGTAATCATAGCTTAGTGACAGAGACCAAATTGGTCTCTGTCACTTTAAATTTTCAGAGCTTGGCTGGTTGTGGAGCGCATGCGCACTTCATAACCAGCCAGGACGCCGAGGAAGAAGGAGCTCCGTGGATCCGGTGAGTATATGGGGAAGGGGGGGGTGACTGGGGGACGGGGGTGACAGGGGGGGTGGGGGGGCGACTTGGGGGGTGGGGGGACATCACTTTTTATCCCCTGTCACCAATCATGCATGGTGACAGGGGATAAAAAGTGCCGGTGGCACATGGCACAAGCGATCAGCGGTATATAGTATATACCGCTTATCGCTTGTACCGGGACCCCACAGGGGGGGTCCCGATGACTGCCCCATGCTCTCCGCTACCTCCGGTGGCGGAGAGCATGGGGCTTTCATTCATTTTTCTTTTTTTGATCACTGTTCACAGTGATTGCGGCGGCCATCTTGGATCCGATGGCCGCCGCGGGAGGGGGGGTTAGTGACTGGGGCACTAGGGGGCTGATCTGGGGTCTGATTTTTACTTATTTCATCTCCCCCCACCGTGGATTCACGGTGGGGGGAGATGAAATACAGCGGCGGCACCGGCCCATTAGTGACCGCCGTTTCGGCTGTCACTAAGGGGTTAATGGGGGTCAGCTGCGGAATCGCAGCTGATCCTCATTATCTCCGGTGCTGTACACAGATGAGAGCGGGATCGCTGTCCCTGCAGCGATCCCGTTCTTATCACAAAGCCCCGTCAAAGCCGGAACGTATATGTACATTCCTACTGCACGGGGCATGTGCAAAAGGAACGTATATATACAGATGGCTGACGTGAAGGGGTTAAGTAACCCTCCTGCTATCCTATGTTATGCACTTTGTTTTATCTGATGAAGAGGACGTATGTCTTCGAAACGCGTCATATTTGTGCTATATTAAATATATTTTTCACTATATTAAATGCATTTATTTAAGCTTTCGGCCACTTCTCTATGTGGACAGCGCTGACCGTGAGTACCTCAATTCCTTTTTATTTTATTCACTTATTCTCTCCACGGGCCCCATTATTTTGGGAGTATCCTGTGTTTTTGGTACAGTCAGCTTAGCAGTCCCTAGAGGTAGTAGGCCCCTATACAGTGGACTGTCACCAAACAAGACCCTGGATTTGGAGTTATACCCTGTTGAGGGGTGATATGCACAAAGCCCAAGTGGCATCCAGGTGAGCACCTTCTCACATAATCCTTATCCTTGGTGTATTGAGGTATCACACGAGGCGCCGGTGCCCGCTTTTTTCTTTTTCTCTCCCTTGTTCACATTATAATCCGCCACTGACTCTCTGATATGCGGCTGCCGGGGTGTCCTGTACTATCCCCGGCAGCGCGCACATCAGAGAGCTCCCCGTGCGTCTGTGGCTGTGACTTCCGGCGCATGGGGAGTTCTCTGATGCGCGCGCTGCCGGGGATAGGACGGGACACCCCCGGCAGCCGCACATCAGCCGGAGGCTGCAGAAGGGGAGAGGCTCGACGGGGGAACGGACGGCAGGTGAGGTTTTTTTGCGTTATCTGCTGGCAAGAGGGGGACCATCTATAAGGGGGAGGGGGACCATCTATAAGGGGAGGGGAAGGGGGACCATCTATAAGGGGGGGAGGGGGGACCATCTATAAGGGGGGGAAGGGGGGACCATCTATAAGGGGAGGGGAAGGGGGACCGTCTATGAGGGGGGACCATCTATAAGGGGGGGAAGAGGGGGGACCAGCTATAAGGGGGGGAAGAGGGGGACCAGCTATAAGGGGGGTAAGAGGGGGGGACATCAATTGGGGGGACCTTCTATAAGGGGAGGGAGAGGGGGACCAGCTATTAGGGGGGGAAGAGGGGGACCATCTATAAGGGGGGGGGGAGAGGGGGACCAGCTATAAGGGGGGAAGAGGGGGACCATCTATAAGGGGGGAAGAGGGGGACCATCTATAAGGGGGGAAGAGGGGGACCATCTTTTATAGGATTAGCACCCTCCTCTCCTTACATCCTCTGTGCTGCTGTGACCTCCCCTATAAGATCAGCACCCTCCTCTCCTGACATCCTCTGTGCTGCTGTGACCTCCCCTATAAGATCAGCACCCTCCTCTCCTGACATCTTCTGTGCTGCTGGGACTCTGTGACCTCCCCTATAAGATCAGCACCCTCCTCTCCTGACATCTTCTGTGCTGCTGTGACCTCTCCTATAAGATCAGCACCCTCCTCTCCTGACATCCTCTGTGCTGCTGGGACCTCCCCTATAAGATCACCACCCTCCTCTTCTGACATCCTCTGTGCAGCAAGGGACCAAACATTATGTTTATTGGGGCCAGCAGGGAGGGGAGGCAGGCAGTGTTTATTGGGGACAGCATTGGGGGGGCAGTAGTGGATTATAATGTGGGCGGATTGACCAGGGGAGGGGGCAGATTTTTTACAGTGTGCGCTTTGTGGTATAAATAATTGCATAGTTTTATAGCTTGGATAGTTACGGACTAGAGATGACCGGGTTCGGGTTCGAGTCCATCCAACCCGAACGATTGGCATTTGATTAGCGGGGGCTGCTGAACTTGGATAAAGCTCTAAGGTTGTCTGGAAAACATGGATACAGCCAATGACTATATCCATGTTTTCCATATAGCCTTAGGGCTTTATTCAAGTTCAGCAGCCCCTGCTAATCAAAAGCCGAAAGTTCGGGTTTGGATCGACTCGAGCATGCTCGAGGTTCGCTCATCTCTATTACGGACGTAGTGACACCAAATATGTATAGTTTTTGAGTTCTCTAGGTATTATATGTAACAGTTTATTATATATGAGGACTACAATGCATTTTTATTATTGGGGAGGGTTGGGGGATTTTTTTTCCCATGTTTTAATGCAAACATTTTTTACTTTTACACTAGTGTACAGTAACTAATCTTCTGATCACTGTTACAACACAATGCACTACCACTGTAGTGCAGTGTATTGTACATGGCAGCATTATGCTGACAGGCAATCTACACAGCCATGCCTCTGAAATAGAATTTCAAGCAAGCCACCTCCAACCAACAACACGGATATCCGGGCGCAGGTCAGACTTAAAGTAACCCAATAGGTGAGTATCCAATATTAAAAGTAATTTATTGTAAAGACCCAACGCGTTTTGAAACCATACCGGTTCATTTTTTTAAGAGTCATGCTACATTACAAGAAACAATACAACTTATAATAAAAGGAATTAGTGATGTCAGTGAATTGGGCAAAAACTCCAACACCAATCAACATTAACCCTTACCGAGATATAACAAAACACATGAAATAAAACAACATAGTCTTATAAAATGATATACAAAACATGATTAGTATATAAAGAATGATTAGTATGTAAGAATAAATTACATTATATGTCGTAAAATATGCAGAGAATAAAAAGACAAAGAGGATGAAGAGCAATAGCCAGAATAAAATAAGTTCAAACCTTAGTATTCTCTAGCACTTCATTAAGTCCACCTGGAGACAGTGAACAAAGTCTAAAAATCCAATAGGATTCCCTATTTACAAGCAGCCTAAACCTATTTGGTTCATCATCTGCAATCTGTTCCAAAATTGCCAAGACCTGAACGTTGGTGGTCTGCTATCCAACTACAACACAAACATCTGGCCACATTGCACCTTTTTGTACCAACAAGACCAGTTGTTTGGACACTATTATGTGTGGTTAAAGTAGTTTTCCGAAGCTTGCTGGGTGCAAGCTGACTGTGTAACGTGTTTGTTCTACGAAAAATAATAGAAGGATGTTTAGGGAGGATAGAACGCAGGATGGGGTCACTACAAACAATCTCCCAATGTTTTGTTAAAACATCTTCAATTTTTCAAGCATCACAATTATATTCAGTGATTAGTGACAGCACATAATTATTCTTTACTTTAATTTATTTTTATATACTAATCATTCTTTATATACTGTCATGTTTTGTATATCATTTTATATCTATATTGGTTTTTTTTTCATGTGTTTTGTTATAGCTCGCTAAGGGTTAATGTTGATTGGTGTTGGGGTTTTTGCCCAATTTACTGACATCACTAATCCCTTTTAGTTTAAGTTGTATTGTTTCTTGTAATGTAGCAAGACTCTTGAAAAAGGAACAGGTATGTTTCCAAATATGTTGGGTCTTTAAAATAAATTTCTTTTAATATTGGATACTCAGTCTCATCTATTGGGTTACTTTGAGTCAGACCTGTGCCTGGATACCTGTGTTGTTGGTTGGAGGTGGGTTGCTTGAAATTCTATTATTTCCATGGTAGAGATTGGGAGTGGCTGCAGTCCGCTGTTCATGCTATTACAAGAGTTGTGCCTCCCTGTTAGCACAACTTGACCAGGTGAGGGTTGCCATATTATATCCCCTTACCATTTGTTTAGTTGATCCTCTTCATGGAGCACTGTCCCATTTTCTTTTCATGCCACTGAAATGGCTGTGTAAAGGCATATCATTGGCACCCCTTCGGGCTTTCAAAGGGCCTCCAGGATTGCCAGGGAGCTGATTGGACGCCCAGACCTTGCCACAGCACTTTCGATCAGGCATGAATAGGTGTTCACCCCACCGGAACCTGTTGGGTTAAACTAAATCACTGTTACGGGTAGTTGCAGCAGGAGATCAGCCATCAAACTGAAAGCTGATCTCCTGCAATGCTGCATGCACTTAATCTTACCCTGCCGAAAAAGCAGATGGGGTCAGAATAGGGCCATTAGTGACCACCATAGAAATATCAGCCATATCAGCAGTTACTAAGGGGTTAAAGCTTCTTCCTCAAGCTGAGGAGTGGTCTAATATAGATATGTTTTTACAGTCCTTGAGGGGGCAAGTTTTTTTTTTGTTTTTTTTTTCGTTTTTTTTCTTTTTCAAAGTACATACAATATGAAAAAAACAATAAGAGAAGCAATTCCCATTCCTCCCTCCCCAACAGCACACGGGCAAAAAAAAAAAAAAAAAAACGGGGGGGGGGGGGGGGGTTGGGGAATTACCATTAAGCCTGCAGGTAGTCCCTATTCCACCATTTTTTCCATAATTTCTGATATTTCGCGTACCCTTTTCTCCCTTTCCTCGCTGCCAGTTCCTCATAAACTCTAACCCTTTCCACCAGCCTTCTCCAGTCCTCCAATCTGGGGGGATTTTCTTCCATCCACCTCCTAAGAATAACCACCTTAGCACATCCCAAAATTCTATTAATCAGTGTATTAGTTTCCCCATGTTCGATCAAGCCCCCGTGCAGAAGTTTCACCCCTGAATATATACCCGCGATATCCATCCCCATCGCCTGATCAACATATCGGAAGATCTCACTCCAAAACTGTGCGACTCTAGGGCATGTCCATATCTAGTGCACCAGATCTACCCCTAACTCTTGACACTTCTTACACCTAATCTCCCCGGTCTTCCTGAACTGCATCAGCCTTTTTGGGGGGCAAGTAATTCACAACCTGACCACGTTGGACTTGTCGAGTCCCGGCCCCTAAATCTTCGGCAAGGAAATGTCCTGCAGAAGACTATTGTACAGAATTCAGAAAATATATACTTTTTAAACAAAGTCTCTCAGTATAAAGGATGCATAGGTAGGTCTCCTCGATCCATTTCTTTAGAGCAAGCTATGTTAGGGTCGATCACAAGGTCAGGATTAGATAGACACAGGGAGAAAATAGGCCCCGACTGTTCTATATCTTCTACCTCCTCTTCCCTTTCTGCTAAAAATCCTATCCTAGCTATCCTTCTGTTACATGTGAAGAAGAACTGTGGATGCCAAGGCCAGACGTGAACTTTGTCTTCGGAAAAACCTGTGCTTGTACTGTGGTAAACCAGGTCATTAAAGGGAACCTGTCACCCCCCGTACCGGGGTGACAGGCTCCCGACCCCCCGTTAGAGACCCCTATACTTACCTCATCCCGCCGGGTCCCGATTCTGGATTCGGTCGGGTCCCGGAGATCTCAGCCGCTGCAGCCCGGCGCGCGCGCTGAGAGATGAGTCCAACACCCATAGAGAATGACAGGAGAGTCCAGCGCTCCGTCATTCTCTATGAGCGTTGGACTCATCTGTCAGCGCGCGCGCCGGGCTGCAGCGGCTGAGATCTCCGGGACCCGACCGAATCCAGAAGCGGGACCCGGCGGGATGAGGTAAGTATAGGGGTCTCTAACGGGGGTCGGGAGCCTGTCACCCCGGCACGGGGGGTGACAGGTTCCCTTTAAGTCTGAGACTGTTCCGCCAAGCCAAGACCACCGGCGAAAACTCCAGCACCTGAATGGTAATCAGGTGGTCAGGTATCTTACGAGATTTGGAGTAGATTGATGCTGCTGGTGTCCTTGTCATATTTTAACAAAATAATTTCTGGCCAAGCTCTGGTTGATTCTGGAGAGCTGGCCAACTTTGTTAATTCCTCTTTTGTCATTGCTCTAGGTTTTGGCTTATCTTGATTGTCCCCTGTCAGTAACTGGAGCCAAATTTACCCCATCGGCCAGGGGTAAGATCTGACCTCACAGATCTGTGTACAGATAGGCTCCATTCGTTTTTTTTGGTGATGGATTATCTGTCCTCTGATATTTCTTTGGGACCTCTCTAGCTAGACTTTCATAATTCAGTTCTTTACTGGTCCAAGAGGAAACTGGTAAAATGGGTTTGCATTTCCATTGCATTATGTTACATGCTGATGACATTGTCTCAGAAGAGAGTGATATTCCAAACTTTCTTTTGGATTTCAAAGATATCTTTAAAAGGGCTCTTCTGAGGCATTGCACCCGCATAGGCCTTACGATTCCAGTATTGAGCTCCTTCCAGGATCATTATATCCCAAGGGGAGAATCTTTAATCTCTATGTTTCCAAATGTAAGGCTATGCAGGAGTGTATTCAAGAGAGTCTCCAGAAAGCTATCATACGCTGGTTCTCTAAGATTGGTCTCCGTAGGGCCTACAATCTGAGGGAGACGAGTGAAAATGGCATTTAACACCCCGAAGGGCCACTTTGAATATATGGTCATGCCTTCGGGGTGTGTAATGCCCTAGCCGTTTTCCAAAACTATGTAAATGATTTTTTCAGGAACTTTCTTGGTCAATTTGTTGTCGTCTACCCTGATGATATTTTGATTTTCTCTCCTAACTGGGCTACTCATGTTGATCATGTCAGTCAAGTCATTTCTCTCTTGCGCTAGAATCTCCTTGCCAAATTGTCTAAGTTCCTGTTCGTGGTCCAAAAGATCACTTTTTCGGGTTACGTAATTACTCCAAATTCTTTTTGTCATGGCCATTGACAACTGGGAATGAGTTTAAAAGCACTCCAATGATTCTTAGGATTTTCTAATCACTACTGTAAAGGTTTTAAAAATTGCTTGATCTTTGCTATTAATGGACCCTAACTATAAAGGTGCTAATCTGACTAATTGGACCTGTTCGGAGGCTGAAAAGGCATTCAGACAACTCAAGAGGTGTTATGTCGAAGCCCCAGTCTTGATACAACCCGACTTAGGGCCCTATTCCACAGGAACGATAATCGGCCGAATCGGCCCCATTCGGCCCATTATCGCTCGGCGGAATAAAGAGAACGATCAGCCGATGGTGTCATCGGCCGATCGTTCATTTAGGGCCAGACCTAAAATCATCGTTCCCCCACTGTGCATCGCTACGGTGGAATAGCGGTGCGCGGCGGGCGACCAACGATTTGAGAAGCACAGCATACATTACCTGCAGGGCTTCTCCGCTCTGTCTTCCTCCCCGGGTCCCGCGCGCTCTAGCTTCAGAGTGGCCTGTCAGCTGACGGAGCGCTCAGCCAATCACAGGCCGGGACCGCTGCGGCCTGTGATTGGCTGAGTGGCTTGTCAGCTGACAGGCCATTCTGAGGCTAGAGCGCGGGGGCGGGGAGGAAGACAGAGCGGAGGAGAAGACTTTACAGATAACTTATTGCTGCAAGGACATCGGTAACAATGTCCCTGCAGCCCTCGCTCAACGATCATCGGGCCGTGGAATAGGCCCAGTAAACGAGCGGCGATCTAGCAGATCGGCACTCGTTTACATCGTTGATCGGGCCCTGCTTGGCTCGTGGAATACCACCCTTAGGGCCCTATTACACCAACCGATTATCTGGCAGATTTTTTTAAGCTTAAGCCAGGAGTGGATTTGAAAAGAGGAGAATCTCAGACTTTCCTTTTTTTAGCTATTCTCTGTTTATAGTCTGTTCCTGGCTTTGGCTCAAAAAAATCTGTCACATAATCTGCTGGTGTAACAGGGCTCTTAACCGTTTATCATTGAAGTAGGTTGAAGTAGGAGTGGGACCTGTTATTTCAGTTTATGACACATTCAAAACCTGTAGCCTTCTTCTCCTCTGAGCGCAACTATTATGTCGGTAATCATGGGCTCTTGGCCATCAAGTAGGCATTTAAGGAGTGGAGATTACGGATCACAAAAATCTATTTCATCTTGACAATGCTAAACAATACTCTCCTAGACAGGCTTGTTGGGCATTATTCTTCTGCTTTGATTTTGTTATGACGTATTGCCCTGGCACCAAAAATGTGTATTCAGAAGCACTTTCTTGTAGTTTTTGTGCCAGTGATGCACCTAAGGAGATACCTCAAAAAAATGTTTCCCCTAGTGTAGTGGTTGCCACGATCCATTCTGATCTTGCTGCCGCTGTGACAAGTTCACAGGCTGTTCCTCCCCGAAATACCCCATAAGGGAAATTTTTTGTGCCCTGATTCTCCATCTTTTGGAGAAGATTTGTTGTTCTGCTTTAGCTGAGCATCCTGACATTCCTATAAACACCCAAAACCCTCAGGCTGTAGCCTGGGGCAAAAAAAGCCCCTTTTGCATCAACACCCCTAAAATATTAACTTTATTATAATCTCTAAAATAGCAGTACAGATGAAAAACTTGATATTAGGGCGAACAATATTTGTAACAGGATTCTAAGCTGCTCCTATATCTCTAATACCCAGTCTGCATTACTGGGAATTGTGAAGTCACCCTAATTGTTGATTTTAAGATCAGTGTATTAGCTCTTCAACACATTTCATCCCAAGCGGCGTCATCAGGAAGAATAGGTATTGTGATGGCAACGTATGTTGATGAATAGCCTTCTCCAATCCCTTCCTCTTCCAGAAAAACCGTGGACCCATTTGTCATTTATTAGAACAGTTCTTGAGATGTTTAGTGTCTGACGCTTAAGACAAGTAGAGAGAATTTCTTCCTTTAGCAAAATTTGTGCTAAGTAATAGGGAAAATTCTGCCATAAAAATGTCTCCCAGATACTTGTCTGTACACAGCGCTGAATCTGTTAACCCCTTAGCTGGATCTATCAATGACTATGCACAGTATGGGCCCAAGCTCGGCAGAGCTTGGTTAAAGCCCAAGAACCCTTTAAGCATCAGACTAATAAAAGACACATATCTGGTCCGGATTATAAAGTAGGGGGCCAGGTCTCACTTTCTGTAAAAAATATATCTAGCTTAGAGTTCCCTCTGGGAAATCGGCACCAAAATGTATTGGCCCCCATTGCATTTCTGATGTCATCAATTCTGTCTCCTACAGATAACACTTGCTGAAATTTGTAATATACTTCTTTAAAAAAAATCTCGTGTTCCAGTACTTATCAGCTGCTGTATGTACATATACGCTGCTCAAAAATATAAAGGTAACACTTAAACAACACAATGTAACCAGGGCCGTCTTAACAGCATTATGGGCCCCTGGGCAGAGGTGCGAATTGGCCCCCCCAACCGCCACCATCAAATCCCCCACATCTTTGCATATAGTGCCCCCCATAGTAGCCAATCCCCCCCATATAGTGCCCCCCATAGTAGCCAGTGCCCCCATAGTAGCCAGTGCCCCCCATAGTAGCCAGTGCCCCCCATAGTAGCCAGTGCCCCCCATAGTAGCCAGTGCCCCCCATAGTAGCCAGTGCCCCCCATAGTAGCCAGACCCCCCCCATAGTAGCCAGTCCCCCCCCATAGTAGCCAGTCCCCCCCCATAGTAGCCAGTCCCCCCCCATAGTAGCCAGTCCCCCCCCCCATAGTAGCCAGTCCCCCCCATAGTAGCCAGTGCCCCCCATAGTAGCCAGTGCCCCCCATAGTAGCCCGTGCCCCCCATAGTAGCCAGTGCCCCCCAAAACAACAAACCAGTTACTCACCTGTCCGGCGGCCCCAGCAGCTGATGTCTCCCGTCAGCGCGCACTCCCGACATCCTCCGGCACAGGCAGCGGGGTACGGAGTGACTGCCTGTGCCGGAAGTGACCTGCTGCATGACACATCCAGGACACAGGCAGCGTCTCTGTACCCCGCTGCCTGTGCCGGAGGATGTCGGGAGTGCGCGCTGACTGGAGAGGAGCTGCTGGGGCCGCCGGACGGGTGAGTTCCTGGACTGCCCGCCCCTTCTATCGCCGCTTAGCTGAGTCGATCAGAAGCCCAGGAAAGTGCTGCTCATTGCACTTTCCTGGCTTCTGATCGGCTGTCAGCTGAGAAGTGATAGAAGGGGCGGGCGGAGGGGGTGGCTCAGGGCCGCTCACTATGCATATGCATAGTGAGCGGCAATAGAGGGGGCGGGCGGGACGGCTTCCTTGCGGTGCTCAGCACTGCTTGGGAGCCGTCTTTGCTTAATAGGACGCACTTAGTTTTATAAGTGCGTCTTATAAAGCTAAAAATACAGGTCACAGAGGGCAGGGGCCCCCTAGGACGCAAGGGCCCCCGGGCAGCCGCCTACCCTGCCCAATGGATAAGACGGCCCTGAATGTAACTCCAAGTAAACTTAAACTTCTGTGAAATCAAACTGTGCACTTATGGTACTTTTACACGGAGCAATAATTCGCCCGATCACACGATTAACGATTTTAAATGAACAATGTTTTTTTTATAACGATCAGCGTTTAGACGGAACGATACATCGTATGAAAAAATTGTTATGCGATCGTTTTGCGATCGCTTAGGTCTATCTCACACACAGGTGAAATTGTTGAAAGAATATTTACACGGAACGATCTGCAAATTTTTTGCGAACGACCAACGATAATTTGAGAACATGTTGAAAGATCAAAATGAACGATTTCTCGCTTGTCGTTTGATCGTTCGTTGCGTTTACACGTACGATTATCGTTCGAATTCGATCGTTATCATGCAAATTCGAACGATAAATCGTTCCGTATGAAAGGACCATTAGGAAGCAACAATGATTGACAATGAATTTCAAATGCAATTATCAAGACACACTCAATAAAGGAGTGGTTCTGCAGGTGGGGACCACAGACCACTTCTCAGTACCTATGCTATCTGGATGATGTTTTGGTCACTTTTGAATGTTGGTGGTGCTTTCACACTCGTGGTAGCATGAGACAGACTCTACATCCAGGATGGCACATCAATGAGGCAATGTGGCATGAAGGCCTGCAGAATGACCTCCAGCAGACCACAAATGTGCATTTGTCTGCACGAACAGTTAGAAACGGACTCCATTGGGATGGTATAAGGGCCCGACATCCACAGATGGGGGTTGTGCTCACAGCCCGACACCATGCAGGACGCTTGGCAGTTGCCAGAGAACACCAGAATTGGCAAATTCGCCACTGGCGCCCTGTGCTCTTCAAAAATGAAAGCAGGATGACACTGCCACAGTCTGGAGATGCTGTGGAGAGCGATCTTTACCTGCAGTATCCTTCAGCATGACCAGTTTGGCAGTGGGTCAGTAATAGTGTGGGGTAGCATTTCTTTGGAGGGCTGCACAAAGAAGTTGCAGCGGCACTACAGGTCACAGGTCACTCCTCTATATAGTATACTCTCACCTTGGCTCTGTTCACAATAGCAGTCCATAAACATCATATGTGACGAAAGTTGTAGAACGGCACATCACCCTAACCCTTTGAGGACCAAGCCCAAAATGACCCAGTGGACCGCGCAAATCTTCATTTTTGTGTTTTCTTTTTTTTACTCCTCCCCTTCTAAGAGCTCTAGCACTTTCAGTTTTCTATCTACAGGGCCGTGTAATGTAAGGGCTTGTTTTTTACAGGAGTATTTGTACTTTGTAATGGCGTCTTTCATTCTACCATAACATGTATGACGGAATCCCAAATATATTATTTATGAAGATATAAATTGGTGAAATTGTAAAAAAGAATGCAATATGGTAACTTTTAGGGGGTTCCTGTGTCTACGTAATGCACTATATGGTAAAAGCAACATGATACCATTATTCTATAGGTCAGCCCGAACACAACCATATGCAGGTTTACACATATTTTCTAATGTTATGTTTGTTTGTTTTTTATGAAATCCTTTTTTTTTTTTGCAATTAATTATTAATAAAATGGGCCTATTGTGACACTTATAATGGTTTTATTTTTTCACCTACGGGGCTGTATAGGGTGTCATTTTTCCACATGATCTCTAGTTTTTATTAATACCATATTTGTAATGATCGGATGTTTTGATCACTTTTTATAAAAAAAAAATTTATATATAATGTAACAAAACAAACAAAAAAAATCGGCAATCTGCACACTTTTCTCCCTCTTTTCGTTTACACTGTTTGTCGTTCGCGATGACGATTGTTATATTTTTATAGATCGGACAATTATGCACACTACAGTATATTATGTTTATTTATTTATTTTTATATGTTTTATTTATATAACGAGAAAGGGGGATGTTTTAAACTTATTAGGGGAGGGGCTTTGGGGTGTTTGTAAAACATTTTTTTTTTTTACACACATTTTAAGTTCCCTTGGGGGACTTTTACATACATTTGTTACATTACACACACTGATCATTGCTATGCCATAGGTACGTCCTTGGTGGTCTAGGGGTTAAAAAGCTTCACCTTTATTTTACATCAGACAGTACAATGCTTTGTACTGTCTGATGTAAAATAAAGGTGAAGCTTTTTAAGGTGATGTGCTGTTCTATAACTTTCTTCACATATGACAGCCCTCCATGTGCTCGCCAGAGGTTGCCTGACTGCCATTAGGTACCGAGATGAGATCCTCAAAGCCCTTGTGAGACCATATGCTGGCGCAGTCGGCCTTGGGTTCAGTGGCGTCGCTATGCATGAATATCCCAAATGAATTCAGCCTAGCCCCGAAAAAATTTTTCCCTCCGCCACCCACGGCTCGCCAGTGCTGAAAAAAAAGCAGCCGCGGCCTCTAATAAGGATCCCTGGCCTGCTCGCACCATGTACTGCCTGCCCCCAGGTACCGCCGCTGCGCACGCATCCAATGAACAAGTGCCCGATGGCGTCATTGCATGCGTGCGTCGCACCCGGCTGCAGCGGCGCCCAGCTCCCATTCAGCCTCTCTCCTGCCTCCGGAGGATCCCCCTGGTGGGCCCTGAGGTGTCCTGACATGGTCGGGTGGCTCCAGCAGGTCCCCTACCCAGGACTGTTGAACTCAATAATGCCCCAAATACCCTCCGGCCCGCCAGCAGGCCCCCCCAAATACCCTCCGGCCCGCCAGCAGGTCTCCCCCCAGGACTGTTCAACTCAATAATGCCCCAAATACCCTCCGGCCTGCCCATGCTTCCCCCAGACCTCACTGTGCACAGCCATTCCGCCCCCTCCTCCCTCCTCCATGATATCCCGAGCGCTGGATGTGATCTCCTCAGCAGGTGCAATGCGATGACATCATCGCGCCTGCTGGAGGATCCATCCCCGGGGGCATAGAAGCTAGAAGACAGCTAGAAGAGAGAAGACCTGTGCTCTGGCCGGATTAGGTCAGTATGACTTTTTTGTTTATTTGTGTTGAGGCAGAGCAGGGGGCATGCACTATGGGGGCAAAGCAGGAGGTATATACTATGGGGGCAAAGCAGGAGGTATATACTATGGGGGCAGAGCAGGGGTATATACTATGGGGGCAGAGCAGGAGGTGTATACTATGGGGGCAGAGCAGGAGGTGTATACTATGGGGGCAGAGCAGGAGGCGTATACTATGGGGGCAGAGCAGGAAGCGTATACTATGGGGGCAAAGCAGGGGTATATACTTTGGGGGCAGAGCATGAGGTATATACTATGGGGGCAGAGCAGGGGTATATACTATGGGGGCAGAGCAGGGGTATATACTATGGGGCAGTGCAGGGGTATATACTATGGGGGCAGAGCAGGCGTATATACTTTGGGGGCAGAGCAGGAGGCATATACTATGGGGGTAGAGCAGGAGGCATATACTATGGGGGCAGAGCAGATGAATTGTAGCTAAAAGAAATCATCATGGAGGCCTGGGCCGAATGGGGAGGAAAAGGAAAAGAGAACATCTCAGTTTAAAGAAGACGTCACCTGTGAGTCACTGAATTAGGTTTTTGCATTTTGTATAACGTTTTCTGGTAGGAGTTCCCCAGAGGCCATGTGTACAGAGGGAGCTGTGAGGGAGCTTCCTGGGTCACTCTTGCAGTGGTGGGCACCACTGGGGTATACCATTACCGATGACAGTGAGCCTAACAGGAGCCCAGGGCAGGTGGCTGCTTGTGTCTGCTTAGCTGCAGTTATTAAAAGTGGGGGAAGTAGAGCTAGAGCAGTCATTGGGGTTACTAGCTTCTGCAATGGGCTCCTTCGCTAACTGCTTATGACGGAACTCAGAGAGCCAGGGTCCCGGATGTTTTAGTACCCTAGCAATGCCCCTGCCTGGGTTCCTCCAAATGTAGGACAATGTTAGACCTCATGTGGCTGGAGTGTGTCAGCAGTTCCTGCAAGATGAAGGCATTGAAGCTACGCCCGCTCCCCAGATCAAAGTTCAATCAGCCTGTAGTGTGTTTTTTTTACTTTAACTTTGTGTGTGACTCAAAATCCAGGCCTCTATTGGTTAATAAATTTTGTTTCCATTTATGATTTTTGTGTGATTTTCATGTCAGCACATTCAACTTTGTACAGAATAAAGTATTCAATGAGAATATTTCATTCATTCAGATCTAGGATGGTTTATTTATGTGTCCCCTTTATATTTTTTTTTAGTAGTGTACATAGATATGTGGGACATACAGCAGCTGATAAGTACTGGAAGACTATACCTTTTTAATAGAAGTTAATAAAAAATCTCTGGCACTTTCTGACATAAGCTCAGTTAAAAGAAAAAAATTGCTGGAGTTGCCCTTTAACCCCTTGCCTCTAAAGCCTGTTTTGGCCTTAAAGGGAACCTGTCACCCCCCGTACCGGGGTGACAGGCTCCCGACCCCCGTTAGAGACCCCTATACTTACCTCATCCCGCCGGGTCCCGCTTCTGGATTCGGTCGGGTCCCGGAGATCTCAGCCGCTGCAGCCCGGCGCGCGCGCTGAGAGATGAGTCCAACGCTCATAGAGAATGACAGGAGAGTCCAGCGCTCCGTCATTCTCTATGAGCGTTGGACTCATCTCTCAGCGCGCGCCGGGCTGCAGCGGCTGAGATCTCTGGGACCCGACCGAATCCAGAAGCGGGACCCGGCGGGATGAGGTAAGTATAGGGGGGTCGGGAGCCTGTCACCCCGGCACGGGGGGTGACAGGTTCCCTTTAATGACCAAGCTAATTTTTTAAAATCTGACCTGTCTCACTTTATGCGCTTATAGCTCAGTGATGCTTTAAAGTATGCTAGCGATTCTGAGATGGTTTTTTCGTCACATATGGCACTTTATGTTAGTGGAAAAATTTGGTCACTACTTTGTGTTTTTTTTGTGAAAAACATCAAAATATCATGAAAAATTTGAAAAATTAGCATTTTATGAACTTTGAAATGCTCTGCTTCTTAAAAAAGGAAGTCATAGCACATAAATTAGTTACTAAATCACATTATCAATATGTCTTCTTTATTCTGGCATAATTTGGTAAACATATTTTACTTTTTTAAGGTGTTACAGGACTTTGAAATTTATTAGCAATATATCAAATTTTCATGAAATTTCCAAAATGGATTTTTTTTAGGGACCAGTTCTTTTTTTAAATGGATTTAGGAGGCTTGTATACTGGAAACCCCCATAAGTGACCACATTTTGGAAACTAGACACCTTAAAGAATTAATCTAGGGGTATAATGAGCATTTTAACCCTACAGGGGCTGGAGGAAAGTGTTCACCATCAGGGCGTAAAAAAATTGAAAATTTAAATTTTCCAATAATATATACGTTTAGATTAAAGTTTCTAATTTTCAAAAGGAACATGAGAAAAAAAGCTCCCCAAAATTTGTAACGCAGGTTTTCCTGAATACAACGGTACCCCAGATGTGGGCGTAAACCACTGTATGGGCACACAGCGGGGCTCAGAAGGAAGGGAGCGCCAATTAGCTTTTTTAATGCAGATTTTGCTGAAGAAGTTTCCGAGCGCCAGGTGTGTTTGCAGTGCCCCTGTAGTGTCAGCAGAGAGAAACCCCCCCATAAGTCACCCCATTTTTGAAAGTATACCCCTCAAAGAATACATCTTAGTGTGTGGTGACCATTTTGACCCCACAGGTATTAGAGGAAAGTATTCAGAATTAGACAGTTAAAATGAAAAACCTGAATTTTTCCAATAATATGTTAGTTTAGTTTGAAATTTCTCAATTTCACAAGGAAAAGGAGAGAACATTCGCCCCACAATCTGTAACGCAGGTTCTCCTGAGTAGAACGGTACCCCATACATGGGCATAAATCACTGCATGGGCACACAGCCGGGCTCAGAAGGTAAGGAGCGCCAATTAGCATTTTCAGTGCAGATTTTGCTGAAGAAGCTTCTGAGCGCCAGGTGCGTTTGCAGAGCCCCTGTAGTGCCAGCGGAGTAAAATCTCCCCATAAGTCACCCCATTTTGGAAAGTACACCCCTCAAAGAATTCATTTTGGGGTGTGGTGAGCATTTTGACCTCACAGGTATTAGAGGAAAGTATTAAAAAGTAGAGAGTAAAAATGAAAAACTCGAATTTTTCCAATAATATGTTTGCTTAGTTAGAAATTTCTAAATTTCACGAGGAACAGGAGAGAACATTCACCCCACAATCTGTAATGCAGGTTCTCCTGAGTACAACGGTACCCCATATGTGGGCATAAACCACTGTATGGGCACACAGCCGGGCTCAGAAGGAAAGGAGCGCCAATTAGCATTTTCAGTGCAGATTTTGCTGTAGAAGTTTCTGAGCGCCAGGTGCGTTTGCAGAGCCCCTGTAGTGCCAGCGGAGTAAAATCTCACCATAAGTCACCCCATTTTGGAAAGTGCACCCCTCAGAGAATTCATCTTGGGGTGTGGTGACCATTTTGACCCCACAGGTATTAGAGGAAAGTATTCAAAAGTAGACAGTAAAAATGAAAAACTCGAATTTTTCCAATAATATGTTCCTTTCGTTTGAAATTTCTCAATTTCACGAGGAACAGGGGAGAAAATTCACCCCAAAATCTGTAAAGAAGGTTCTCCTGAGTAGAACAGTACCCCATATGTGGGCATAATCCACTGTATGGGCACACAGCAGGGCTCAGAAGGAAGGGAGCGCCAATTTGCTGGAGCAAAACCTCAGCTAGTAATGGTTATTAGAACAGCGCATTTACTAAAATACAATAAAAAAATGAGATTACAGGTAATGTGGGGTGGTTACGAGTAATCTGGGGTGGTGATGGGCAACCTGCTGTGGTTACGGGTAATCTTGAGATGATTACAGGCAACCTGCTGTGGTTACGGCCAACGTGAGGTGGTTACGGACAATCTGGGTTGGTTACGGATAAACTAAAGTGCTTATATGTAATTTGGGTTGGTTACGGCAATCTGGCGTGGTTATGGGCAATCTGGAGGGGGTCATTGGCAATTTAGGGTGGTTAGAGGCAACGTGCGGTGGTTAAGGGCAACGTGCAGTGGTTACGGGCAACGTGCGGTGGTCAGGGGCAACGTGGGATGGTCAGGGGCAACGTGGGATGGTCAGAGGCAACGTGGGATGGTCAGGGGCAACGTGGGATGGTCAGAGGCAGCGTGCGGTGGTCAGAGGCAGCGTGCGGTGGTCAGAGGCAGCGTGCGGTGGTCAGAGGCAGCGTGCGGTGGTCAGAGGCAACGTGCGGTGGTCAGAGGCAACGTGCGGTGGTCAGAGGCAACGTGCGGTGGTCAGAGGCAACGTGCGGTGGTCAGAGGCAACGTGCGGTGGTCAGAGGCAACGTGCGGTGGTCAGAGGCAACGTGCGGTGGTCAGAGGCAACGTGCGGTGGTCAGAGGCAACGTGCGGTGGTCAGAGGCAACGTGCGGTGGTCAGAGGCAACGTGCGGTGGTCAGAGGCAACGTGCGGTGGTCAGAGGCAACGTGCGGTGGTCAGAGGCAACGTGCGGTGGTCAGAGGCAACGTGCGGTGGTCAGAGGCAACGTGCGGTGGTCAGAGGCAACGTGCGGTGGTTAGAGGCGAGGCAACGTGCTGTGGTAAGAGGCGACGTGCTGTCGTCAGAGGCGACGTGCGGTGGTTAGAGGCAGTGTGCGGTGTGTTAGAGGCGACGTGCGGTAGTCAGAGGCAAGGTGCGGTGGTTAGAGGCAAGGTGCGGTGGTTAGAGGCGACGTGGGGTGGTTAGAGGCGACGTGGGGTGGTTAGAGGCGACGTGCGGTGGTTAAAGGCGACGTGCGGTGGTCAGAGGCGACGTGCGGTGGTCAGAGGCGACGTGCGGTGGTCAGAGGCGACGCGGGGTGGTCAGAGGCGACGTGCGGTGGTTAGAGCGCACACGTTAGAGGCAGTGTGCGGTGGTTAGAGGCGACGTGGGGTGGTTAGAGGCGACGTGGGGTGGTTAGAGGCGACGTGCGGTGGTTAGAGGCGACGTGGGGTGGTTAGAGGCAGTGTGCGGTGGTTACGGTCAACGTGTGGTGGTTACGGGCAACGTGAGGTGGTTGCGTGCAATCTGGGGCGGTTATGTGCAATCTGGCGTGATTACGGACAAGCTGGGGCGGTTACAGGCAACCTGGGGCGGTTACGGGTAATCTGGGGGGTTAGGAATAATCTGGGACGTGCGGTGGTCAGAGGCGACGTGCGGTGGTCAGAGGCGACGTGCGGTGGTCAGAGGCGACGTGCGGTGGTTAGAGGCGACGTGCGGTGGTTAGAGGCGACGTGCTGTGGTAAGAGGCGACGTGCTGTCGTTAGAGGCAGTGTGCGGTGTGTTAGAGGCGACGTGCGGTAGTCAGAGGCAAGGTGCGGTGGTTAGAGGCGAAGTGCGGTGGTTAGAGGCGAAGTGCGGTGGTTAGAGGCGACGTGCGGTGGTTAGAGGCGACGTGCGGTGATTAGAGGCGACGTGCGGTGGTTAGAGGCGACGTGGGGTGGTTAAAGGCGACGTGCGGTGGTCAAAGGCGACGTGGGGTGGTCAGAGGCGACGTGCGGTGGTCAGAGGCGACGTGCGGTGGTCAGAGGCGACGTGCGGTGGTCAGAGGCGACGTGCGGTGGTCAGAGGCGACGTGGGGTGGTCAGAGGCGACGTGGGGTGGTCAGAGGCGACGTGCGGTGGTTAGAGGCAGTGTGCGGTGGTTAGAGGCAGTGTGCGGTGGTTAGAGGCGACGTGGGGTGGTTAGAGGCGACGTGGGGTGGTTAGAGGCGACGTGCGGTGGTTAGAGGCGACGTGGGGTGGTTAGAGGCAGTGTGCGGTGGTTACGGTCAGCGTGTGGTGGTTACGGGCAACGTGAGGTGGTTGCGTGCAATCTGGGGCGGTTATGTGCAATCTGGCGTGATTACGGACAAGCTGGGGCGGTTACAGGCAACCTGGGGCGGTTACGGGTAATCTGGGGGGTTAGGAATAATCTGGGAGTAAACTGCAGTTATTACTATAATAAAAAAAAGTGTGTGTTTTATTTTTTTGTGTGTTTGTCACTTTTTGTACTTTTACACATTTGTTTCACTGTATTATTATGATTACTGTGATATTTTCTATCACAGTAATCATAGTTCAGTGACAGAGACCAAATTGGTCTCTGTCACTTTAAATTTTCAGAGTTGGCTGGTTGTGGAGCGCATGCGCACTTCATAACCAGCCAGGACGTCGAGGAGGAAGGAGCTCCGTGGATCCGGTGAGTATATGGGGAAGGGGGGGGTGACTGGGGGACGGGGGTGACAGGGGGGGTGAGGGGCGACTTGGGGGGGCGACACTGTAACACTTTTTATCCCCTGTCACCAATGATTTATGGTGACGGGATAAAAAGTGCCGGCAGCACTGGGAACAGGCAATCGGCGGTATATAGTATATACCGCCGATCGCCTGCTCCGGGACCACACGGGGGGGTCCCCGATCACTGCCCCATGCTCTCCGCTACCTCCGGTGGCGGAGAGCATGGGGCTTTGATCATAATTTATTTCCATCCCTGCGAACAAACATCGCAGGGATGGGGGCGGCCATCTTGGATCTGATGGCCGCCCGGGTACGGGGATCTGGGGTCTGATCGGGGGGGCTGATCTGGGGTCTGAGGGGACATTTTTCATCTCCCCCCACCGTGGATTCACGGTGGGGGGAGATGAAAGCTCTCGGCGGCGCCGGTAATTCCCGGTACCGGAGATCACCGCTATAACGGTAATAGCGGTGATCTCCGGTATCGGGGGGCAAGGGGAGGGGGCCGGGGGACATACTAGTTGTGGCGGTGGGGGGAGGCAACGTGCTGCAGCCTCCCCCCACCGCCCGATCTCCCCATAGACGCTGCGGTCGCATTGACGCGGCGTTTATGGGGTTAACTGCCCGGGGGGAGCGCGGCTCCCCTCCGGGCAGAGGCAGCAGGGGGATGCTGTGTGACATAGCATCCTCCTGCTGCCCGATCTTCTATAGGGACAGCGGGGGGAGGCAGGGAAGCCATGACGTTCCTGGAACGTCATGTTGCGGGAACTACCTGCTTTACATGACGTTCCAGGAACGTCATTTTGCGGCAAGGGGTTAAGCAATTTTATCTTTTAAATCCTTCACAACCTAGTATGTCTAGCTAAGGTTCGGTGGCCTCTCATAAAAGGGACAAAATAGTAGTCTGGGTATGAGAAGGGCTTACATTTAACACTGTGAAAAGTGCCTCATTGTATTGGTGAGGTGAATAAGCTCATGAGTGAAGGAAAGGAGCAGCTGACTCTACTGATGTTAGGAAATGAAGCAATCTTTTGAGACTAATGGTACTTTTACATGGATCGATAATTCGCCCGATTGCACAATTAACGATTTTGAATGAACGATCAGCGTTTAGACGGAACGCTACATCATACGGAAAAATTGTTTTGCGATCGCTTAAGCCTATCTCACACATAGGTGAAATCGTTGAAAGACTGTTTACACTGAACAATCTGCGAATTTTTTGTGAATGATCAACTAAGATTTGAGAACATGTTGAAAGATCAAAATGAACGATTTCTCGCTCATCGCTTGATCGTTCGCAGCGTTTACACCAAGCGATTATCGCTCAAATGCGATCGTTATCGTGCAAAAACGAGCGATAATTGTTCCATGTAAAAGGACCATAAGGTCATGTTACCACTTTGTAAGACACCGACGATTCTGTGACCCCGCTGGGTCACAGAATAGCCGGTGTCAGAGAAGATCATTTTGATGATCTTAACTCTTGATGAATTGGGATGCGGGCGCTTCCGTGCTCGTCTGCATCCCAATTCGCAGCTGCACACAATGGCCGCACACTCCACTGTGTGTACTGACAGGCTTTCTGCAGCCACTATTCAGTGAATAGCGGTCGCAGAAAACTGACATGACAGTTTTTGCGGTGCCACTAGCGATCTTCGTGGAAGTGTATACTATGTGTATACACTCCAGCCAGGATTCCCTCAGCCTGCAGCACAATGTAAGTTCTGTATGAATCACGGCCGTTGTTGCCGTTGTACAACAACGGCCATGGTTAATACAGAACTTACGTTGTGTGAACATAGCCTAAAAGTGTAGCTGTTGTCTTCTGTGTATCAACAGGACTAACAGAAGGACTTAGGGGGACATGTATGAAAAGGCGTAAATACCTTTTATAGGCAGAGATGGGGCAGATCGCTGTAAAAATATTTGCAAATGGTATATTTTTTTGCATCTGCGCCACCTTCGCCAGAGGGGGTGTTACCGGGGGTGCGGCAGCACACAGAGGGGGCGCAGCCTCTGCGTGCGCTATATTTATCCGGTTGAAAAACGATACTGAAACCTACGCGAGCTCTGAGCTGGCGTAGGTTCCTAAATTTTCGCACAGATAGGCTCCGTGCCATTGGGATTTTTGTAGAGGCAGTATACATAAATCCCCTGAGCTCCAGAGCTGCAGGGACATTTGTATGCCCGGCGTAAAAACCGCTGGACTTCATAAATGTCCCCTTAAGCTTTTCTGAACAACATGTCCACAGACCATGTAGAAGCGCTAGGTAGCATTAGGTCTGTTATATATAATATAAAATAATATCCATTATAATTCCAGGCTGTAGTGCAACAAAATAGGAAAAACAGTGTAGTTTCTCACAAGGCACTGTGTTCAACCCAACCTATTTTATCTTGTTATAATGTATTGATTTATGGTACAATTAACACATCATATTTATTCCTTTTTTTTTCTTCTCAGGGTCCTGTGTCTATTGAAACTATGCAAAACCATGGAAATTCCCTAAGAAAACAATGAAATGTAGATGGCAACCGTTGATGTTTAAATGACTGTCACCAGAATAGTCATGTTTAAAAAAATAAAAAATAAATATATATATATATATATATATATATATATATATATATATATATATACACACACAATATTTTTTGTCATAAAGCATTCTATTAAAACTTTGTATTGCTGAAATAAATGCTGCATTATAATACTGTTGAAAATGCTTCTCAGAATAATTCATAAATATGATACAAATATCAAGTATTTCATAAATTTGTTTGCTTCTACTTCTGCTCCAGTCAAAGGCAATGTTTTAAAAGATTCTAAGATTGATCTGTACGCTGGGAGATAAACAGCTTGCTTTTATCCCCTATTGTAATGCTGCGTTTACACGTAACGATTATTGGCCCGATCGTACGATTAGCGATGTCGGATTTACGATTTTTTTTTATAACGATCAGCGTTTAGATGGTACGATATATCGTACGGATATTCGCACTGCGATCGTTTTGCGATCGTTTAAGCCTATCTCACACATTGGTTAAATCGGCGAACGACTGTTCACACGGAACGATGTGCGAATTTTTTGCGTACGATGAACGACGATTTGCTGACCTGATGAAAGATCACGATGTACGATTTATCGTGCGTCGTTCGATCGTTCGCTACGTTTACACGTACGATTATCGTTCGAATTTGACCGTTATCGCGCAAATTTGCACGATAATCGTTACGTGTAAACGCAGCATAGCAAAGTTCTATTGATTAGACACTCTATTAGAGGGTACCTATCATTTAAACAAACTTCTGACGTCTCATAGTGACATGTCAGAAGTTCTGTATCGGTCTGGGTCCGGGTGCTGTGACCCCCCCCCAGTCGTTAGAATGAAGAGGAGATGCGCACAGCAGCGCACACTCTGCCTCTTCATCTCCTTCTCACTGGTAAAGTAGCTATCAACTGAATTTTAATGGAGCCCTATGGAATTTCCGATACAGCAATTATCCAGGGTTATCCAGCTTAAAAAAAAGGACGTTGAGAACATTGCGAGCGGGCTAAACCCTAATGTCTAATGCTGCCAACAACATGCACTCACCTCCCTCATCTCTTAAAGGGAACCAATCAGCCCGTTTGAGCTGATATGGTTCCCTTGAGCATTGTATAAAGCACCTGGAGCGGCCCCGGCACTTACCGGCCGCGGCCGCAGCAGGTGCTTTATAACAGAGAAAATTACTTTTATTCCCTGGCTCGTGACTAGATACGAGCGGGGAAGGAGTCATGGTGGGCGGCTCCCCGCTCGTATCTAGTCACTGTGCTCTGCCTGTCAGCACGCTCAGAGGGGATGATTGACAGGCAGAGAGGTCCTTTACTGGCCTCTCTGCCTGTCAATCATCCCGCCGAGCGCGCTGACAGGCAGAGCGCAGTGACTAGATACGAGCGGGGAGCCGCCCACCATGACTACTTCCCCGCTTGTATCTAGTCACGAGCCGGGGAATAAAAGTCATTTTCTCTGTTATAAAATGCAGCGCCCTGACCCGTGGGGGCCACTCTGCAGTGTAGATGGTGTGAGGGTGCAGGAATTGGGGCAGCTGTAGGATAATGTGGTCACGGTGTAGGCAAGAGGGTGATACAGCTGGAAACCGGGCTCCTGACCATGCGGGAATACTGGGCGTGCGATTCTTCGTTGTCCTTAGTCAGGGCACCAATGATCACACCAAAGCCAAGGTTCAGAAACAACGGTAGTTGTATATTTATTGTAACGGTGGTATCTAGTAGTAACAGTCTCTCCGGATGCAACCGGGAATAAGGCAATCTTGAACAAAGCAGAGTAATGGGTGATGCTGCAATAGGCTGTGAGAGTAGCATGCTGAATGATGGGAGTAGTAGTGATACTGAAGTTGAGATGCTGGGTGGAATGAGACTTGAATAAAATACTTGCTGTTGATGATTTGAGAAGATGAGAGGAGCTGAAGAATGACTGAAGAATCGACACCCAGATGAGAATCTTGAGACTTGAGACAGGAACACAGCCAGTGGACTGGAGCAGCAGAGCAAAACGCAGGCCTCTCTCTTTAGCAGGGAGAGAGGACAGATACACCATATCCCCTTGATGGTAGGGAATAGACTGCGGTAGCACAGGAAGTCACATGGTAACCCCAGCCAAAAGCTTGATGACCATTGGTGTTACCATGGAAGCAGGGCACAGTCACGTGACATCCAGCCATTGCATCATCACACCACTAGGCATATACAGAGGAATATACATGAGAAGTACCATCCTTGAACACTAGGAGGTGACATAATACCTTTAGACACTGATACCTGAATACACATGCAATAAATGACTGGAATGGCAGACCTGAATACTGCAGGGGTGACACAATACACGCAGTTTGCAGTGGACCATAGCTTTCCAGAACAGAACTGTTTATACTAAAAGTATGAGCATAAGAAGGGCTGTTCTGGGACACTGCATACCTCCCTACTAGAAATGAGCCGACCTCGGCGAACCACAAGCTGAGGTAGATGTGGCCGAATGAACATAGAAGACCAGGACAACAAGACAAGAGGAAGGCATGTTAGTGTGAGTGAATGTGTAGATGTGTGTTTCCCACGCTCAAGGCACAGGTGACGAGAGAGAATGAGAAAGAAAACCCTAGTGGCAGGACTTCACCTAGGGGTGCCTAACGTACTCTGGTTACAGGTAGTTAGTGCGTGGACCATCTGACATGGAAGTCAGGACTACTTAACTGCTGGCGGGCGACCCTCAATATTCCAGCCAGTTTGACAGTAGGTTTCCAATGAAATGAGTTACCCTACTGGAAAGAAACCTGTGAAGACCTGTGTTCTACCATGGCGTGTCTGTGTGAAGTGTCTTGGACACCTGGAAGAGAAAGAATAAAATAACAAAAGCAAACATACATCTGGGTACCCTCATACACACCACTCAATCATACTACACAAGCACTCCATAGGCCGAACACACGAAAAGGTATCCAAGGTGCAATGTGTATGGACAAGTGTAAAGGTTGAGTATGACTATGTGTAGCAACTACTATGTTGGGACAAGACAGAGGTGAACAAACACTGGAGACACAAGGAAGGGAAATACAAAAGACAACAAATACTGCGAGGTCTGAAGGAGGATTGGCTCACATAACTCTGAAGACATCTGAAGAAAACTGGCTCAAATAATCCTTCCAGCTGTAGATATAATAATACTATGCATGGAGAAAATAGAAGATCCTTCTGGAAAATACATTTTTTAGAAAATACACTTTCTCTGAGGCTATAGATATAAATATGTAGACTGACTTCTTTACTCAGAGGTGAAGGAAACTGTCTGACTCTGACATGAAAATATACACTGTGAGAAGAAATGCTTTTTTAAAAAGACACACTTTACTCTGAGACTATCTAAATGACTTGTCTGCTTACTCAGAGGTAGGAAAATAAATATGTATATGACTGACAAGAAAATAGACTTTTGACTACTGAAGTGCAATCATGAAATACAATAATAAACCTCTGACAATCACATAATCTGGAAAATGCTTTAGGAAGGAATGGATAAGTGTCTCTGTGTGGTAGAGTCTCTTTAGGCAATATAGAACATCGTCCATGTAAAGGCTCTGGGACAGGCACTGAAGAACAGTTTGGTCAATGAGTGTCCATCAGCCCATAGCTGGATGATAATAAGGGAATTTGGTCAGGAGGACCAGGCACGAACCTTGAACGTTGCATAACTTTTTTTTTTCACACAGGAACAACAACAAAACAGGAACAATTTAAGGACTTTGGTCTCTGTAGCGGACCGGTGGTATTCCCCGAGTTGAGCGCTCAGACCGTCTCAGCATGAGGTTGGCTTCCTGGGTAACTTGCTCTGGAACAGATTGGGGGTCATTGACAACAGCTGGTTGAGGAGAAGGGACTGCAGAAGGCGGAGCCGCAGGAGGCAGGACAACTGGGGTGTTCATCGGAATCCCCTGATAGCCAATAGCCATGAGGAATGGTTCAGTCTGGAGCATGTCTTCAAGAGAGACCGGTTTAGATGGAGCCTCTGAAACTGACGGAAATGCCTGTACAGGTGCTGGACAGAATGCTGTGAGGCCTTGTAGATCCTCTCTTACACAGCGCTTTATCCTATTCCGGTGTACAGTTTGAGGGGCCAGACCTGGCTTCTTGACCTCATACACATCAGTCTCTGGATAGGGAATAGCAGAAATGACATAGGGTTCAGGCTCCCATAAACTCTCCAACTTGTGAGTGCGGTGATATTTTTTTAGCCAGACTCTGTCCCCCACTCTTAGTGGTGTGGCATGCGCCCCTTGATTATAAGCATCTTCCTGACGCTGGTGGGCCTCTCCCATCCTCTGGTCGACAATCTCTCGGGCGTCTTGAATCCTCCTCTGATGCTCTTGGACCCAGTCGGTATCAGGCAGAGGGTTGACAGTGTCAGTTACTTGAACTCCAAGCGCGCGGCCTTGAGGAAGCTGACCTTGGCGCCCAAACATCAGATAGAAAGGGGAGTAGCCTGTAGAGAAATGGGTGGTGTTGTTGTAGATTTCCACCAGCTCATCCAACAGGTGAGGCCATTCCACCCGCTTTGCCACCGAAGCTGTTCTTAGCATGTTGATGAAGACCTGGTTGATTTTTTCGCAGAGGCCATTGCCTTGCGGGTGATAGGCCGTGGTACGAAGCTTTTTGCACTCGTGATAAGTGCACAGCTCATGGAAGAGTTGAGATTCGAAAGCCGGGCCTCGGTCTGTGAGCAGGGACTCAGGACAGCCGTAGTGTTTCACATACTCTTTGTAGAAAGTGATGGCTGTGGTCCTTGCAGTCAAGTCTCAGACGGGTACCACGACTACCCACTTGGAGTAGTGATCGACCATGGTCAGGGCATAGGTGTATCCACATCTCGTTGGGGCCAACTTCACATGGTCTAAGGCAACAAGCTGGTTTGGCGGTTAGACACAATGGAATGCAAGGGAGCTCGAGTCTCTCTTCCTCCCGCCTTGGAGATGTTACAGGCGGGGCATTCATCACACCAGTTCTCAATGTCAGCCCGCATCCCGATCCAATAGAACCGTTGACGGATGGTCGCCTCAGTCTTATGGACCCCGAAATGGCCGGAACGGTCGTGGTAGGCATCCAACACCAATTTGGCGTCCCGCCGGGGAATCAAGATCTGATGGCATCGCTCTCCAGGTCCAATGAATTCCTCAGAAGTAGGCCCTTATGGAGGAAGAGCCGATTCCTCTGTCTCCAGAGACGCCTCAGTTCAACGTCTGGATAGGGCCTCTTGATTCTCATGGGGAGTCTCCCAGTAGACAAGTAGTCATAGATCTCCCCCAAGACTCTGGACTCATTCTGAATGGTCTGCCATCAGGACAAATCTTGATAGGGCCCCGGGTCAGGGGACGTCTCGCCCGCTTTGACCGCCGTGGTAGTGCTCTGGGTAGCGAATCTCTGATAGAAAGGGGGCATCTCTACATCTTCCCAGTCGTCATCCTCCGGGGCTTCCTCCCCTCTAGGCAGTCGAGACAGCAGGTCAGCATTCACATTGGCCTTGCCGCTTCGATACTTGATCTCGAAGTTGAAGTTGGCCAACCTAGAGGCCCAACGCTGTTCCAGAGCGCCCAGTCGCGCGGTATTGAGGTGACCTAGCGGGTTGTTATCTGTATAGACAGTGAATGGTGTAGCCGCAAGGTAATCTTTGAACTTTTCCGTAACGGCCCACACCAGCGCAAGCAACTCCAATTTGAACGAGCTGTAGTTACTGTCATTCTTCTCAGCACCTCTTAAACTTCGGCTGGCATAGGCAATAACCCTTTCTTGATTACCCTGGACTTGAGACAGGACAGCCCCTAGGCCTTGGAAGCTGGCGTCTGTGTAGAGACGGAAGGGCTGACTATAGTCAGGGTAAGCCAGGATGGGAGGCGAGATCAACAGGGCCTTCAGGGTTTGACGTTCAGACCACTCTATGGGTAGCCGTCGATTGTAGTTCTCTCGGGGACAGCCACGGAGTAGCTCATTGAGTGGTTCAGCCACCTGGGCGAAGTGGGGTATGAAGCGGTGGTAATAGCCCGCAAATCCAAGGAAGCTTCTCACCTCTTTCACCGTCTTGGGAATGCCCCAGCTTTCCCCAGCCGAGATCTTCTCGGGGTCAGGTTGTATCCCCGCGGCACTTACGACATGCCCCAAATAGTTCACCTGTGGTTTGAGAAGATGGCACTTCGAAGGTTTGATCTTGAGGCCATGGTCGATAAGGACTTGAAACACTTCGGCTAAGTGATGAATATGGTCCTCATAAGTGCGAGAGTAGACAATGACGTCGTCCAGGTAGAGCAATACACTTTGGAAGTTGACGTGCCCGAGGCACCTCTCCATTAACCGCTGGAATGTGGCAGGGGCGTTGCAGAGCCCAAACGGCATACTGGTGAACTCATAGAGTCCCATGGGGGTAGTGAATGCCGTCTTCTACCGGTCTTCCGGAGCCATGGGCACCTGCCAATACCCACTGGTGAGATCCAACGTGGAGAAGTAGGCAGCTGAACCCAGAGCAGCAATAGATTCCTCTATACGAGGCAACGGATAGGCATCCTTGTGAGTAATGGTGTTTAGCTTCCGGTAGTCAACACAGAATCTGATGTTGCCGTCCTTCTTTTTAACAAGGACAATAGGGGCAGCCCACGGACTTTGGCTCTCCTGGATGACGTTGGTGTCCTTCATTTCCTGGAGCAGTTTCTTCACCTGCTGATAGCTGGCAGGCGGAATAGGCCGGTGCTTCTCCTTGATAGGAGGATGATCTTTGGTATTGATTCGATGCTGGACCAGACCAGTTTTACCAAAGTCAAGTGAATGCTTGCTAAAGGACTCGTGATGGCGCTTGGCAACTTTGAGTACCCCCTGAATATGCTCGATTGGGGTGTTGGCATCCCTGATGTTGAGGGCATCCCGCCAAGGAGCGCGGGACTGTTGAGATTCTCCTGATGATGTCCTAATCGACCTCTGGTGGGCAATAGTCTCTTCACATATGAGGTCCTCAGGGTCGAGTTGGTGGAGCATGGCAACCGTAGTAAATTTAGGTAAGTCGACCGAAGATGCACTGAGGTTGACCAGCCGTACCGGAACCTGACCATTGGAGACGGTCACTAGACTTCGGGCAGCCATGACGAGGGGTTGCCCCTCAATCTCGATGGAATCCAGTAGAGCCTCGTAGTCGGCGTTGTCTAGGCCTGGTCGAGCCCTGCACCAGATAAGGGTCTCGCTGTTAGCTGGGATAGTGATGAGGCGAGCATCTTTAGTACGGACACGGCAAATCTCCCCACGGTGATTGACAAACCTCTGCTGAGCGGTGAGCGCCTTGATAGTCTTCTGGATGGCTTGTCTGTAGGAGGAAGAAGCTTGAGACACAGAGTTATGCAGGGCAGCTACTAATTCAGAGAATACATGGCGAATGACATTCATGCCCAAGACTGTAACACCACTATCCCCTTGAGCCTCAGTGACTATAACACCCTGCTGGGCTAACCTCCGGTTACCAATGCATATAGTGGGTTCCCAGTACCCTAGTTGTGAGATAGGCCGACCATTACTAGCAATCAGTTTTAACCTGGCCTTCTCCACTGGACACAACACCCTGCGGTCCCAATGTGCTTCAAAAACATGTTTGGGGATGGTAGTAACCTGGGACCCAGTGTCCACCAAGGCCTCGAGAGGCACACCGTCTATCCATAGAGTCACATGCGGGCATTGCGATAGGAACTTTGAGAGCTATTGTGACTCCTGGGGGCCTGAGATTCTACCTCCCGGGTGTTGGCCCTTGGACCCGGGGGTGGCCCGTTTAACTGAAAGCACTGAGATTGGTAGTGTCCATGTCGCCGACAATAGTCACAGTAGGGCCGCTCTCGTGGTGTGGCCCTGTGGGGTATGGATAGGGCAGAGCGTGGGTGCCTGGGAGGTGACTCTAGGGACAGGGCCTGACTGGAGGTAGAGTGGGAGGAGGAGATGGATGAGGTCCCCTTTAGCTCTTGAATGGCTTGACAAAGCGAGCTGACTACGTGAGTAAGGAGGTCAGGAGTAACCAGGGGGCTGGTGAGAGAAGCTTGCACGGCCTGAACGGCTGGAACAGGTGAAATGGCAGGCGTGGTGACAGGCCCAGGGGTCACATCTGTCAGTACTGGCTGACTCGAGGGCGGGGGGCAGTTATGGCAGTGGGAGTCAGTCCCGATTACCCTCAGAGACAGGGTTTTGAAATCCAGGAAGGCCATACTAGGGTTCTGCGCAGCCAACATGCGCAGCTGGCTTTGGATGAGCCTAGAGTCTATGCCCTCTATGAAGCGGTCTGTGATTATGTTTTCTGCTGCAGAGGGGTCAATGACATCCACCTGTTGTAGGGCCCGATAGGCAGACTGGAGGGCAAGGGCATAGTCTCTCAGGGTCTCACCTGGTTTCTGGCGCCGATCATAGAACTGGAGGCGAACTTCTGTGGGGGACTGTACCTCAAATTCCCTCCGGAGGCGATCAAGAATCTGCTGTACCCCGGCTTTCTCTGTAGCAGGCCATGACCGGACCTCCTCTGCAGCAGGACCTTCTAATTGTCCGAGTAGAAGCTGTACCTGCTGGGTAGGGGAGAGAGAAACCAGTTCAAGAGTACGGGAAATTTTCTCTTTAAAAGCAGCCAAGGTGTGGGGCTCCCCCTTATAGCTGGGCAGGTGATTGGGCCCAATGAAAAACGGCACTCCAGCAGCACTAGCAGATGCAGGGGGAACAGCTGGAGTAACAGGTGCGCCAGCGGGTGAGAGAGGCGGACTGTTTGACCCACCGACGGCGTCATCCTCTGAGCTGGACATGCTGGGGAACTCTCACTTATCTGGCTGTCCCAGCGCAGCAGACGGAATCCCTGGATGAGCTGCACAAGTGGTCCGGACGACTGGCGGTGAGCTGAGATGACCGCGGCAGGAGCAGCGGCTTGCAGGAGACAGCGGTGGAGCGGGCGGAAGCTGGGCCCGGCGACTTCCGGCAGGTGCAGCAGGGATCTTCTTCCCGCGGCAACAGAGGCAATGGCTGAAGGGCCGGGGGCAGAGCTTGAGCGGCGCGCGCGCGCGCGGGAACCTGGGAAATGCGGCCTTAAACCCCTTCCTGAGCCACCGGGACAATTGCACAGTCTCTTTGGGGTTGCGGCAGAGTCTTGGGGCACACAATGTAAACGTAATACTGTTCGTGACGCCAAAAATGCAGCGCCCTGACCCGTGGGGGCCACTCCGCGGTGTAGATGGTGTGAGGGTGCAGGAATCGGGGCAGCTGTAGGATAATGTGGTCACGGTGTAGGCACGAGGGTGATACAGCTGGAAACTGGGCTCCTGACCATGCAGGAATACTGGGCGTGCGATTCTTCGTTGTCCTTAGTCAGGGCACCAATGATCACACCAATGCCAAGGTTCAGAAACAACGGTAGTTGTATATTTATTGTAACGGTGGTAACTAGTAGTAACAGTCTCTCCGGATGCAACCGGGAATAAGGCAATCTTGAACAAAGCAGGGTAATGGGTGATGCTGCAATAGGCTGTGAGAGTAGCGTGCTGAATGATGGAAGTAGTAGTGATACTGAAGTTGAGATGCTGGGTGGAATGAGACTTGAATAAAATACTTGCTGTTGATTATTTGAGAAGATGATGATGAGAGGAGCTGAAGAATGACTGAAGAATCGACACCCAGATGAGAATCTTGAGACTTGAGACAGGAACACAGCCAGTGGACTGGAGCAGCAGAGCAAAACGCAGGCCTCTCTCTTTAGCAGGGAGAGAGGACAGATACACCATATCCCCTTGATGGTAGGGAATAGACTGCGGTAGCACAGGAAGTCACATGGTAACCCCAGCCAAAAGCTCGATGACCATTGGTGTTACCATGGAAGCAGGGCACAGTCACGTGACATCCAGCCATTGCATCATCACACCACTAGGCATATACAGAGGAATATACATGAGAAGTACCATCCTTGAACACTAGGAGGCGACATAATACCTTTAGACACTGATACCTGAATACACATGCAATAAATGACTGGAATGGCAGACCTGAATACTGCAGGGGTGACACAATACACGCAGTTTGCAGTGGACCATAGCTTTCCAGAACAGAACTGTTTATACTAAAAGTATGAGCATAAGAAGGGCCGTTCTGGGACACTGCAAAAGCACCTGCTGCGGCCGCGGCGGTATGTGCTGGGGCCGCTCCAGGTGCTTTATACAATGCTCAAGGGAACCATATCAGCTCAAACGGACTGATTGGTTCCCTTTAAGTTATTAACCAAGATGGCTAGAGGAAGGAAGTGCAGCGCTGGTAAGACCTTTTCTACTCTCCTGATAATCACTTAAATGTGCGTTCAAACATACAGGATCCGCAGCAGATCTGAAGTTGCAGATTTGCTTTGAATCTAATCTGGGCCATCAAATCTTCTGCGGATCTCCTGCAGATTCAAGTCTGCACCATCAAAACTGCTGCAGATCTTCTGCGGATCCTGTACATGTGAACGCACCCTTAGGCTATGTTCAAACAACGTATATTTTCGTAAAATCACGGCCATTGTACAACGGCCATGATTATTACGAGAATATACGTTGCATTGCTGTCTATGGGATCCCGGCCAGAGCGTATACACATAATATACGCTTCAGCCAGGATCCCTAGTGACATGTCAGTTTTCTGCGGCCGCTGTTCATTGAATAGCGGCCGCAGAAACCCATGTAAGTGCACACTGTGGAGCGAGCGGATCCGTCCGCTCACTCCATAACATGCAGTGTAAAGTTCTGATGAGGGCTTCAGAGACCGGAAGTTCCGCGACCTGGTCGGGTCACAAAACGGACGGTCTCTTACGCTATGTGAACATAGCCTTAGGGTGCGTTCACACTTACGGGATCAGCTGCAGATCTGCAGCAGATTTGTTGGCCCAGATTTGATTTGCTTTGAATCTGCGCCTTTAAATCTACGCCATCAAATCTGCTTCAGATCTGCTGCGGATCCTGTACGTGTGTCAACGCACCCTTATGGTGCGTTTACACAGAAAGATTATCTGACCGATTATCTGCCAAAGATCTGAAGCCAAAACCAGGAACAGACTATAAACAGAGATCAGGTCATAAAGGAAAGCCTGAAATTTCTCCTCTTTTCAAATCCACTCCTGGCTTTGGCTTCAAATCTTTGGCAGATAATCTGTCAGATAATCTTTCTATGGAAACGCACCATTACGGCACGTTTACACGGGCAGATTTATCTGACAGATTTTTGTAGCCAAAGCCAGGAATGGATTTTAAAAAAGGAGAAATCTCAGTCTTTCCTTTATGACCTGTTTCCTGTTTATAGTCTGCTCCTGGCTTTGTCTTCAAAAATCTGTCAGATAAGTCTGTCTGTGTAAACGCACCATTAGGCTAGGTTCACACTCTGTATCTGTGCGGCTGTATTGCGGGCGGTAAATCATGGCCGGATTTTTCCGGTTCATGCGTACGCTGGAAAGTATACGATATACGGCTGCACAGTGCACACTATATATGAATGTACGGCCCTATCGTAAACGGACTCGTAAAAAATGAACAAGACCATTGTTTGCGGCTGGAAATGCGGCCGTGGATTGACAGGCGGTCCGTACGGAGTACTTTAAAAATAGTGAGATGCCTCTAATAGTTAATATATTAAATTAATAAAACACATTTTCTTTGTAATAAAGTCCCTTTCGTTGTTCAATAATTTAATTCTAACGAATCCATCATTGTGCAATTAAATATACTGTTAAAATAAATATATATAAATAAATGTATATTTATATATATATATTTTTTTTGACAGTTTATTTAATTGCACAATGATGGATTCGTTTAAATTAAATTATTGAACAACGAAACTGATTTTATTTAAATGAAAATGTGTTTTATTAATTCAATATTAATTAGTACAGGAAGCTCCAGTAAGCCGTTAATTCATATTGCCGGCAATAGAGCATTCTGTACTAATCATCACTTTACTTTAATTAAAACATCAAATGTTTCTTCTAATTATGTTATCACAATAGCATTATTAGAAGAAACATTTAGTACCCAATGCCACCAGCCGATCAGCCAATCAGCTGAGTGCACATATAATTCAAAATGTTTCTTCTAATAATGCTATTGTGATAACATAATTAGAAGAAACATTTGATGTTTTCATTAAAGTAAAGTGATGATTAGTACAGAATGTTCTATTGCCGGCAATATGAATTAACGGCTTACTGGAGCTTCCTGTACTAATTAATATTTAATTAATAAAACACATTTTCGTTGTAATAAAATCAGTTTCGTTGTTCAATAATTTAATTTAAACGAATCCATTATTGTGCAATTAAATATACTGTCAAAAAATAAATATATATATAAATATACATTTATTTATATATATATTTATTTTAACAGTATATTTAATTGCAAAATGATGGATTTGTTTAAATTTAATTATTGAACAATGAAAGGGACTTTATTGCAACGAAAATGTGTTTTATTAATTAAATATTAATTAGTACAGGAAGCTCCAGTAAGCCGTTAATTCATATTGCCGGCAATAGAATCTGTACTAATCATCACTTTACTTTAATGAAAACATCAAATGTTTTCTTCTAATTATGTTATCACAATAGCATTATTAGAAGAAACATACTGCAGAGGATCGCAAACCCCGGTAAAAGCAATTCATGTAAACTGTTTCCCTGCTTTCCCAGATGCATCCAGAGGTGTTTGCATCACTTTCTTAAGATTTTATTTGTTATTTTTAGTTGAACCAGATTTCCAAGTAAATGACCGTATGTTTTCAGCCGCATGTCTATTTTTTCCCACGGCTGTAGTTTCATCCGCACATTTCCAGCCGCATAAAAAATACAGCCGCACACATACATAGTGTGAACATAGCCTTAGGGTGTGTTCACACGTACAGGATCTGCAGCAGATTTAATGGCACAGATTTGAATCTGCAGCAGATCAGCAGCAGACTTGATGGCCGAGAATTCAATTTGCTTTGAATCTGCAACTTCAGCAGATTTGATGGTGCAGATTTGAAGTTGCAGATTTTAAGCAAATTGAATTCTGTGCCATCAAATCTGCTGCAGATCCTGTTCGTGTGAACGCACCTTTAGAACATGTTCATACGCTGTATGAGACCGGCCGTCATCCCGGCCAGTACTGCAGTATGATCTTTAGGGCCACAGAGTTCTGATGCAGGCGCATCCACTGAACTCTCCACCAACAGGGTTTTCTGCGGCCGCTATTCAATGAATAGCGGCTGCAGAAAACTGACATGTCAGTTGTTTGCAGCACCGCTAGGGATCCCACAGACGGCAAAGTACCGTATATCTTCTTAATAATCACGGCCGTTGTACAACAGCCGTGGTTTTACGAAAATATGCGTTGTGTGAACATAGCCTTAAAGTAGAAAGGAGCAACAGGGTGTAATTGTTGATCTAAATAAATTTCGAGGACTGGGGGCCCACATTTTTGGGGACAATTAATTTAGCAGTCTAGCGTGTAATGTATTTTGCAGTCAAGTCTAAGGTCTAATTAACATTAAGATCTGGGGTTTGAATTACTTTAGCCTTCTGCTCTTGGCTTAGACTTTATTTAGAGTTCTGAATTTATTTTGAGGACCTGTCTGGCATTTGAATTTATTTAGGGGTCTAAGGTATGATTTACTGAAGAGTATGGACAGGGGTCTGGATTAATTTTGGGGTCCTGTCCTTGGGGTTATGTGCGATATTAAAACTCATCTCCATTCACTTAAATGGAACTGAGGTACAGTATCACAAACAAAACAGCTCTATTTTTCTAATCCTGGATAAGTGTTTGGTCAGGGGTCTGAATCTACCCAGGGATTTGATGTCAGGTCTGAATTTATTACCTGAGATCAGAATTTTGGGTCTCTTCTACGTTCTAAATTTATTTCTTGTCTGGGGTCAAAATATTTGGAGTCTGTTTTGGGTTCAGAAATAATTTTGCTGTTCGGCGGCCCACACTAGACAGCAAATGGAGTTTGTCTCTGTTCATTGTGTATTGGTAGTGATGTATAATTGCAACTCAGGTTCTGTTCAAGTGAACAGGAGATGAGCTGCAGGTAAAGGTCACCACCACTATACAATAAACAAAGACAAACTCTGTTCACTGTGTAGTGCTAGAGCTGATTGGCAGGGGTGTTGGGTTTTGGCACACCGCTAATCAGTCCTTTTTGTCCGGAAAAACTCTTTAATTCATTTGAGTCTGATGTAAGATCAGATCAGACTGGCTTAAAGGGGTTGTCCAGTTTTAGGCTATGTTCACACTGCCTATGATTCCGTCCGTAGTGCGAACCGCGAAAATACGCACGTAGTTTTGAGGTTGATGCGTTTGCTTGAAAGTATACGATATACGCCCGCACAATGCACACTACGGATGAGCTTACGGCCGGATCGTATACGGCGCCGTGAAAAATTAACAAGACCATTGTTTGAGGACGGAAATGTTCCAACTCACGGCCGTGGATTTCCTTGCGGTCCCGTACGGAGTACTTATTTCAGCCAAATTGAACTTGATTTTTGCAATCCAAAAGGTTCTGTGAGTTTTATTGGGCTGGGCGAAGATTTCCAAGTAAATGACCTGTTTCAGATCGCTTCGAAACAAGCTAGGGAAGCATAACTGTACTACGGGCGTATGTTCGCGGTTCGTACGCATCCAGCCGCATGATGATTTTTTGCACACCCGTAGTTTCAGCCGCACATGTACGGCAGCGTAAGACCTGCGTACGGATTCGTACGCAGTGTGAACATAGCCTTAGGCTGCGTTCACACTACGTATATTTCAGTCAGTATATTTTAGTCAGTATTGCAACCAAAACCACGAGTGGATTAAAAACACAGAAAGGATCTGTTTACACAATGTTGAAATTGAGTGGATGGCCGCCATATAACAGTAAATAACTGCCATTATTTCAATATAACAGCCGTTGTTCTAAAATAACAGCAAATATTTGCCATTAAATGGCGGCCATCCACTCAATTTCAACATTGTGTGAACAGATCCTTTCTGTGTTTTTAATCCACCCCTGGTTTTGGTTGCAATACTGACTGTAATAAACTGACTGAAATATACATATACTGACTGAAATATACGTAGTGTGAACGCAGCTAAAACTTCATTCACCCTTTCTGTCTCTTTCCCAAAGTTATAAATACCACCCATGTGCTTCCAGTTCCAGTCCCCCTCCAGCTGCACAGGAAGTTCTGTAGTTCTAAAAATTTCTATTTGTGTTGTCCTCCATTTTGTGCCAAAGACATCACAGAACGTGTCATGGCACTGGGTGGTCTTAGCAGTGGCAGAGTCTTTTCTAATTGGTCCCCTTCCTATTGGTTTGTTACTCAGTGTCACATGTTCCTTTTTTAGCCATTGACAGTGCTCTTCAGGACCTTCAACACATGGACCCTTAGAGCCAATAGAATCACAGAAATTGACTCTGCTGGCAAATAGCAGTGCAGTGTTCTGGGTAGAAAAAATGGACCGCTTGGTATTTATTGGTTGGGCTGGCGGGGTGACGTAACGCTGCACGCTCCGTTCCTCGGTCCTGCCCCCCTCCCCCCGCCCCCACATGCTCTTGTGTGCTCCGACGGATGAATTGATCAGGGCCCGCCGAGATGGAGTGCAGCGTCTGGGACGGACCGCCGGTCTTTGGTGCCAGATGGAGGATACTGGAGGCATGCTTCTGATGTCAGCAGTGCTGAACGCCGGTGACCGGGGGAGACAACTGGCGTTGATGCAGGGGCACTGTTTCTGAAGCGGAGGGATCCTTCCTGCAAGATGTATTCCCTTCTCACTATAAATGTGTGGGACTATATGCAGGTCAGGTGCGCCCGACGAGGCCAAGGGACTGCCCGGTTGAACGGCTGGTGGGTGAGAGACTTTTTAGGCAGCAGGCCCCTAGGTGAGAGATAGGGGCAACTCTATGTGGTGCTTATGAGCGTCTCCCCCCCCCCCTCCCCCCCTTTCATTTCCTCTCTTGTTGCAGCCTGGTATGTTGCCCGAAGCAGAGAACCCTTAGTGAGGTGCATCCTGCCATAAACCTGACCACCTGCAAATAAATCCTCGCTCTGTGTATGGAGGACTGAGTACTGGTGAGACTTCCTGCTATTAAGAAATGAGTGCCACTATTGTTGTTTTATTATGAATTAACCCTGGGTAATGGGAATAAATAATGGAAGCATGAGACTGTTCGTTGGATTTTGGCTGCAAAGTGGGATGTTGATGGTGGTTATTCCCCACCTTAACAGCAACTTGAATAACTATTTATATATGGCGTCTACCTGATTTATATATTGTTAACCCTGTGCCCCCACTCCTATTAGTTCATAGACTGAACCTGTTTGAAAAGATGTGAGAGGATCTGGGACTTCTTAATCTGAAGTACATTGTAACTCCGGAGCATTCTGACAGAATATATGACAGCAGTATTCCTTCCAGGGAAATGACTTTAAATTAGGGATGAGCGAACCGAACTTTCAAAAAGTTTGTTACGAAGTTCATTAAAATCGCAACGGCGTCGCAAAACTGTATTGTTTTCACAGAATGGAAGAGGATATAAGGAATTATTACTCCTATAATCCCTTTTATCCTGTTATTATGTGAATATCAAGGTGTGTGACGTCACTACAGGAACAGGAAGTGCCTGAGCGTCCATGCTCTTTCTCATTGTGTGTCTAGACTGCAGAGAGAGAGGAGGTGTACGTTAGGCAGAGAGGGAAAACACATAGATTACATATCCAAACAACTGGATAAGTACAGAGAGATATAGAGAAGGAGTATATATTGTTTGCGAGAGAAGCAGGAGAGAGGAAGAAAAAAAAAAATCGCAAGATCCAGGGAAAGCTTGATAAGCCCATACATAGTGAAAGAGGCCTCAATCAACTCAATCAAGAGTTAGGTAGAGAGAGGGATAGATAAGCATCTAACTCAAAAATTGTGATATCTAGGGAGAGAAAGGGAGATAAAAAAAAAGAAATAGGGAGAGAAAAGTGAGAAGAGTCACTCAGGATACGTAGCATTGAACCAGCTACTGTTCCGTGACAGAGAGGAGACGCTAGACGTTGCTGCTCTGCTGAGTGCCGTTAACCGCGTATAGCCGCAAGCAAAGTTTAAAAAAACTTCAAAAAAAAAAAAAAGTTTGTTTGTTTGTTTGTGATAAGCTGTTCTAGGTGACGCTAAGTCAGCGCCCCACAAAAGCTGTCCGTTTGTGCTTTGCTGGTTGCTGTCACACCCGTTTAGCCACCCGCAACCAAAAATGTTTAAAAAAAACTTAAAAAAAAAATAAAAAAAGTTTGTTTGTTTGTTGGTGATAAGCTGTTCTAGGTGACGCTAAGTCAGCGCCCCACAAAAGCTGTCCGTTTTTGCTCTGCTGGTTGCCGTCAAACCCGCTTAGCCACCCGCAACCAAAAAAGTTAAAAAATAATAGTTTTTTTTGTGATAACCTGTACATTTCAGCTTTGCTGTGTGCCTCCAACCCACAAAGCAATAGTCACTGAAACTTTGTGCCTTCTGGCCAATAGATTATTTCTTTTTCAAAATTTACACCAACCAAACAACTATTTCCAAGCGTCCTACTTCCAGCACTTCCCAGGCAAGGACTGAAACGGCAGGCGGTGAGGGTAGGAGGAGTGGCAGCACCAGGCCCGGTGACAGCCGGGGCAACAGGCGTGGCAGCAGGGTGCAGCTACCCCAGACGCCCACGGGTCATGTAAGAACCACACAGCCAGCGGTTCTAGATTGGCTTACCCAATTCTCCAGTTCCACTGCCCAAAGCTCCCAAACGAGGTCGGCTGGATCATCCGACACCACCCTTACATGGGACAGTCGGCGACAGTCCTCTGCCCCGTCCCCTGTTATTAATATGCCACTCACCTTTGGGGCACCTTCTGCCAGGGAACTCTTGGCAAACCTTGATTTGCCCTTGGAGTCTCTACCACTTTTTAGTGATGATGATGAGGAGGAGGTAGTAGTCCCCCAAAGGCAGCAGGTGGAACGTGCAGAGGCTGCAGAGGAGGTGTTGGCTGTAAGCAGTCAACAGAGTCAGGGAGGGGCATCCAGTGCCACACCTGAGATCCTGTCCCAGCCCCTGGAGGAAAGTAGTAGTGGTGGTGATGATGATGTCGCTGATCGGACGTGGCGCCCGCAAGCAGCATTATCTTCGGCATCATCAGGGGAGGAAAGTGAGGTGCTACCGAAGCAGCAACATCCCACTGGTGCAAGGAAGCAAAGCACAAGAAGGAGGGGTAGAAGACAACCCCCCAGGCAGCGGAGGCAGTGAACAGCCAGCAAGACCCCCCGTGGCTGGCAGCAAACCACGGTCCTCTGTCGTCTGGCAGTTCTTTCGCCTGGGGACAGATAAGCACATCGCTCTGTGCCTGCTGTGCAATGAGAGGGCCAGTCGTGGCAGGGGTGATAATCTTGGGACAACATCCATGAGGAAGCACATGGAAAGGCAACACCAACAGGCCTGGAAAAACCGTGACCCAAATACCACCTCCTGTCAGGATGCACCATACACTGCAGATCCCATCATGCAGCATCCTCTCACTGGAACTCAGGGCTCGTCAGCCTCAGTTGCCAGCAGCAGCACAGTCTCACTGCCATGTACATCCCTAATGAGGCAGCAATCCCTGACCGAGTCCATGACCAAACGTCAGGTGTACTGCAGCAGCCATCCCATGGCACAGAAACTAACCGGACACCTGGTTAAGCTGCTGGTGCTTCAGTCCCTGCCATTTAATCTTGTGGACTCCCAGCCTTTCAGGGATTTCGTGGTGTGTGCGCACCCCAGATGGCGAGTCCCCAGCCGCCACTACTTCTCTAGCAAAGCTGTCCCATCACTGCACAGTTATGTGAAGAGAAAAGTTGGCGACTCATTGGGACTCTCGTTGTCCAAGACAGTGCACATGAGTGCTGATGTCTGGTCCTCGAATTATGGGCAAGGGCAGTACATGTCCGTTACTGCCCATTGGGTCAACATCCTCCCAGGACACCATCAGGAAGTTGGCCCATTCTTGCCACTGTCACCTCCACGGTGCTTTAGGGGGCCAGCAGCAGGTAGCACAAGTTCTGCCTCCGCCACCACTGCAGTCTAACCTGACCCAGTGTCTTACCACCAATGTCAGGCCCGCCGCTCTCAGGCTGTCCTCCATTTGGTGAGCCTGGGTCAACGAAGCCACAGTGGGCAGGAGCTCCTCCGGACCATCAGGGAGGAGATAGCTGAATGGCTGACCCCACGTAGACTAACGGTGGGAAGTGTTGTAGCAGACAACGGGAGGAACATTGTCTTTGCAGTTTAGCGGGGAGGGCTGACTCATACACCTTGTATGGCACATGTGATCAACCTCATAGTACAGAGGTTTCTCCGATCATTTCATGCACTACATGACCTTATGAGGATGTCACGTAGAGTGTGCAAACATTTCAGCCACTCCTACGCTGCAAGGAACACCCTGCTCAGAATACAGAGACAGCGCGGTATGCCCCAACATCGGCTAATCTGCGACGTGCCAACCCGCTGGAATTCTGCCCTCCATATGCTTGACCGCCTGTACGAGCAAAGGTTAGCCGTAACAGACTACCTCATGGGGCAATCAGGCAGCTTCACGCCACACTGCGACTTCCAAGTAACACACTGGCAGTTAACGCAGGAAGTCTGCCAATTGTTGATCCCTTTTGAGGACGCGACTCTCTTTGTGAGCAGGCAGGACTATGGGATCAACGACTTCATCCCACTCCTCCATGTTCTTGAAAGTGCGCTGACCAACATCATCAGCAAGAATTCCCAGGCCACAACTCCAAGGCTGAACATCGCCTTGAGCCCAGAGCTGGATGAAGTGCAGATGGAAGTTGAGGAGGAGGAAGATGTCTACGCCCAGCCATTCTGCACACCGCCACCTGGCTTCTCTGCCTCTCCATCACAGGAGGAGATAGAGGATGAGGTGGTAGAGGAAGAGGAGGAAGACCCCAGCAGACCCTGGAACTATACCGAGGACAGTGGAGAGGCGCTTATTGTCCTTGGTGCAGATGGCAAGGTGTCTGCGGAATGATAGCCGGATTGTGGACATCTGCCAGAGGGACCAATACTGGCTGGCCACCCTGTTGGACCCTCGCTTCCGCCGCAAAATGGCAGAATTCTTCCCGCCATCACAGAGGGAGGCTAAACTGGTGTACTACAGGGACATGCTCACCAGTCAGTTGGTCTCAACTTACCTGCGAGACCAGCCAGGTTCCCAGACAACATCCTCTGGGGGGGGGAACCAGCGCGCTCCACTCCCACCACCACTAGTGGAGGTGTCAGAAGTCGCTACAGCCTGCAAGCTCTCATGAGCGATTTCATGCAGCCAGCTGGTGAAGAAAGGACACAGCACCGGACTCATGGCGTGGACCAGGTCACTGCCTACCTTGATTCCACCCTGCCCCAAAGTGTCACCGACCCCGTGCCGTACTGGGCAGAAAAACTGGAGATTTGGCATCAACTGGCAGAGTTTGCCTTGGCTCTGCTGTCCTGCCCAGCCAGTAGTGTGGCGTCAGAGAGGATATTTAGTGCGGCGGGTAACATCGTAACACCGCAAAGAAAGAAGCTCTCTTGCCACAGTGTGGAGATGCTCACTTTTGTTAAGATGAATAGTGCCTGGATTACATCGGATTATACCACCCCCCTGCCTGATGTGAATGACTAAGTCATCAGTCACCCGTCTTGCATGGCAATCCGTGTGTCCAAGAAATTGACCTTAATATCCTAAATATGTGCCCAACGTAAAAATCCATAATTTAACTAATTAAGTAATGTTCCCCCCTTAGACCCCAAATTTTTTTTTTTTTTAAATCACCTTAAAAATTCCCAACTTAATTCGGATACATTTGAAAAAACAGATCCCCATTTCTAAATTTGATGCTCATGGTGTGTTGGCCATTAAACATCTCCACACCAGATTAATGCCTCACACCAGTGCACTGTCCAACCCATGCCCCAAGAACACTAGCAACCCTAAAATAATCCCCACGACTATGCTTCAAAAAGTGTGGATTTCACCTTTTGTGAACTATAGCCGTAGGGTTTTATCCCTGGTACCTATGCCAAGGAACACTACTCACCGTTTTGTGAGCGGGTACTAACTGTTCTTGAGGTATTTTGTGGATATCATGAGAGTAGTGAAATCTTGCACCTCAAATCCCGATGAGGTTCTTCTGTGTGGTCACGCGTGGAATAAGGCTGTCTATGAGGTATATATCACGGAGGCTGCTGTCCTACAACTGTGATATAAAAAAAACACCACAGTTAGTTACAGCAACAAACTGTTGCTGAAAGGCAGGTTAACTTGCCTTATTTACGGGTGCCTTTACAATGGAAGGCTTTTTTGTGGTTCCCTGCTGGCTAAAATCCACAGCGCACAGTTGGGTGAATTTATGCCACCTTCAGTACTATGGGGCTGGGCAGGGACGGATTAAGGTTGGTGGAGGCCCCGGGCGACAACCCCCCCCCCAATAAATAAATTAACTATGCCACAATCTATACAGATGGCAGCTTACTGTAGGTGACTTAGCACAGGCCCTCCTCGCTCCTGGCTGTATTGCTTAGCATCCTCCTCTGTTGCAAATGTAATGGTCACTAGAGGCTGCAGTGCAGAGGAAGATGCCAGATCCTAGAGACAGGAGCGGGGAGGGCTAAGTATCAGAGTGTATTCCCACATTGTGTGTGCTGTTGCCCACCGATCTACTAGGGTTCCTGCTGGTGGGGGCCCCTAAGTGGTGGAGGCCCCGGGGCACTTGTCCCTGGTGCCCTCCCTTTAATCCGGCCCTGGGGCTGGGCGCAAATACCCAGTTCAGCGCAGAACTGCGTATGTCCGGCCGGCACCCTAGTACTGAATGCCATTTGGTCAAAGGTATAAAAATGCCCTGTGGATTTTACTCAGCAGACCCGCAGCCACATGTGAAGGTACCCATAGGGTGAGGTTTTTTGGGAGTGACAAAAGCGAGGGTGGGAGGTCACTCCCATACCCCATCAGGGGTTTTTCCCCTACCCACTTTAAAAGATAAATCCAGGCAATCAATAACTTTCTGTACCCTTACTTGACCCAGAAACTTATAAATTGATCGGACTTATCCTTTAAGCCAGCTGGTGACAGCACTTAAAAAACACAAAAGCATACATCCATTGGATTGGACGCTACACTCGGTTAGGACATCAAACTGGTGTGAAAAAAAAAAAAAAAAATATATATATATATACATATATATATATATGTGTGTATCGCCAACAGCCATAGGCCCAGATTCAACAGGTTTGACACCAGAGTAGTTGCGTCAATTTGTAAAGCAAGTGCCAGTGAGGTGTCAATTTAATGAAAATTGGACACGTATTTTTGGATAATGGAACTGGGGTAAAGCCTTCTTGAATCTGTGCCTTTTTAAATGTCCTTTCTTCACCTCATGGATTCTGTGGGTGAGGTTCTCTGTCTATTTTACCGTATCCGGATCCTGCTAGACTAGGTGTAATGTTAGAGGTTTTTTTTTTTTAACATTGACTGTCCTGTGCTGAACTCTACATCAACATGTTGTCATGTTTAAAGAATGATTTTTACAAACGTGCATATCCTTAGCTTCAAACTTCAGTTGTCTGTACTAGGTCCTTCTGGGTCCAAAAGAATACTAATCCTACTAATGCCCCCACCGTCAATTGTCTATTTGAAAACAAACTGGGTGGAATCAAGAGCTGCGAAAGCTGCCATCTCAACTTGTCTGTTTTAAACAATACTGGCCTGAGAGCCATCAACTGCTGCCTTCTTCTGCTCCTCAACAGGTCTGTTTTTAATAATACTGACATTGAATCAATCAACTGCTGCCTCCTCCTCCTCAATTAGCCTCTCCTCAATAATACTGGCCTTGAATCAATCAACTGCTGCCTCATCCTCCTCAAGTACCCTCTCCTCGATAATACTGGCCTTGAATAGAACAATTGCTGCTTGATCCTCCTCAATTAGCCTCTCCTCGATAATACTGGCCTGGAATCAATCAACTGCTGCTTCCTCCTCCTCAAGTAGCCTCTTCTCGATAATACTGGCCTGGAATCAATCAACTGCTGCTTCCTCCTCCTCCTCAAGTAGCTTCTCCTCGATAATACTGGCCTTTAATCAATCAACTGCTGCCTCCTCCTCAAGTAGCCTCTCCTCGATAATACTGGCCTTGAATCAGTCAACTGCTGCCTCATCCTCCTCAATTAGCTTCTCCTCGATAATACTGGCCTTGAATCAATCAACTGCTGCCTCCTCCTCAAGTAGCCTCTCCTGGATAATACTGACCGTGAATCAATCAACTGCTGCCTCATCCTCAATTAGCCTCTCCTTGATAATACTGGCCTGGAATCAATCAACTGCTGCCTCATCCTCCTCATTTAGCCTCTCCTCGATAATACTGTCCTTGAATCAATCAACTGCTGCCTTATCCTCCTCAATTAGCCTCTCCTCGATAATACTGGCCTTGAATCAATCAACTGCTGCCTCATCCTCCTCAATTAGCCTCTCCTCGATAATACTGGCCTTGAATCAATCAACTGCTGCCTCACCCTCCTCATTTAGCCTCTCCTCGATGATACTGGCCTTGAATCAATCAACTGCTGCCTCCTCCTCAAGTAGCCTCTCCTCGATAATACTGGCCTTGATTTAATCAACTGCTGCCTCATCCTCCTCAAGTAACCTCTCCTCGATAATACTGGCCTTGAATCAATCAACTGCTGCTGCCTCCTCCTCAATTAGCCTCTCCTGGATAATACTGGCTTGGAATCAATCAACTGCTGCCTCCTCCTCAAGTAGCCTCTCCTCGATAATACTGGCCTTGAATCAATCAACTGCTTCCTCATCCTCCTCAAGTAGCCTCTCCTCGATAATACTGGCCTTGAATCAATCAACTGCTGCCTCATCCTCCTCAAGTAGCCTCTCCTCGATAATACTGGCCTTGAATCAATCAACTGCTGCCTCCTCCTCAATAAGCCTCTCCTCGATAATACTGGCCTTGAATCAATCAACTGCTGCCTCCTACTCAATTAGCCTCTCCTCGATAATACTGGCCTTGAATCAATCAACTGCTGCCTCCTCCTCAATTAGCCTCTCCTCGATAATACTGGCCTTGAATCAATCAACTGCTGCCTCATCCTCCTGAATTAGCCTCTCCTCGATTATACTGGCCTGGAATCAATCAACTGCTGCCTCCTACTCAATTAGCCTCTCCTCGATAATACTGGCCTTGAATCAATCAACTGCTGCCTCCTCCTCCTCAAGTAGCCTCTCCTCGATAATACTGGCCTTGAATCAATCAACTGCTGCCTCATCCTCCTCAAGTAGCCTCTCCTCGATAATACTGGCCTTGAATCAATCAACTGCTGCCTCCTCCTCAAGTAGCCTCTCCTTGATAATACTGGCCTTGAATCAATCAACTGCTGCCTCCTCCTCAATTAGCCTCTCCTCAATAATACTCGTCTGGAATCAATCAACTGCTGCCTCCTCCTCAAGTAGCCTCTCCTCGATAATACTGGCCTTGAATCAATCAACTGCTGCCTCATCCTCCTCAAGTAGCCTCTCCTCAATAATACTGGCCTTGAATCAATCAACTGCTGCCTCCTCCTCAATTAGCCTCTCCTCGATAATACTGGCCTGGAATCAATCAACTGCTGCCTCCTACTCAATTAGCCTCTCCTCGATAATACTGGCCTTGAATCAATCAACTGCTGCCTCCTCCTCAATTAGCCTCTCCTCGATAATACTGGCCTTGAATCAATCAACTGCTGCCTCATCCTCCTGAATTAGCCTCTCTTCAATAATACTGGCCTGGAATCAATCAACTGCTGCCTCCTACTCAATTAGCCTCTCCTCGATAATACTGGCCTTGAATCAATCAACTGCTGCCTCCTCCTCCTCAAGTAGCCTCTCCTCGATAATACTGGCCTTGAATCAATCAACTGCTGCCTCATCCTCCTCAAGTAGCCTCTCCTCGATAATACTGGCCTGGAATCAATCAACTGCTGCCTCCTCCTCAAGTAGCCTCTCCTCGATAATACTGGCCTTGAATCAATCAACTGCTGCCTCCTCCTCAAGTAGCCTCTCCTTGATAATACTGGCCTTGAATCAATCAACTGCTGCCTCCTCCTCAATTAGCCTCTCCTCAATAATACTCGTCTGGAATCAATCAACTGCTGCCTCCTCCTCAAGTAGCCTCTCCTCGATAATACTGGCCTTGAATCAATCAACTGCTGCCTTATCCTCCTCAAGTAGCCTCTCCTCAATAATACTGGCCTTGAATCAATCAACTGCTGCCTCCTCCTCAATTAGCCTCTCCTCGATAATACTGGCCTGGAATCAATCAACTGCTGCCTCCTCCTCAATTAGCCTCTCCTCGATAATAATGGGCTTGAATCAATCAACTGCTGCCTCCTCCTCCTCAAGTAGCCTCTCCTCGATAATACTGGCCTTGAATCAATCAACTGCTGCCTCATCCTCCTCAAGTAGCCTCTCCTCGATAATACTGGCCTGGAATCAATCAACTGCTGCCTCCTCCTCAAGTAGCCTCTCCTCGATAATACTGGCCTTGAATCAATCAACTGCTGCCTCCTCCTCAAGTAGCCTCTCCTTGATAATACTGGCCTTGAATCAATCAACTGCTGCCTCCTCCTCAATTAGCCTCTCCTCAATAATACTCGTCTGGAATCAATCAACTGCTGCCTCCTCCTCAAGTAGCCTCTCCTCGATAATACTGGCCTTGAATCAATCAACTGCTGCCTCATCCTCCTCAAGTAGCCTCTCCTCAATAATACTGGCCTTGAATCAATCAACTGCTGCCTCCTCCTCAATTAGCCTCTCCTCGATAATACTGGCCTGGAATCAATCAACTGCTGCCTCCTCCTCAATTAGCCTCTCCTCGATAATAATGGGCTTGAATCAATCAACTGCTGCCTCATCCTCCTTAATTAGCCTCTCCTCAATAATACTGGCCTTGAATCAATCAACTTCTGCCTCATCCTCCTCAATTAGCCTCTCCTCGATAATACTGGCCTGGAATCAATCAACTGCTGCTTCCTCCTTCTACTCAAGTAGCTTCTCCTCGATAATACTGCCCTTGAATCAATCAACTGCTGCCTCCTCTTTAAGTAGCCTCTCCTCGATAATACTGGCCTGGAATCAATCAACTGCTGCCTCATCCTCCTCAATTAGCCTCTCCTCGATAATACTGGCCTGGTATCAATCAACTGCTGCTTCCTCCTCCTCCTCAAGTAGCTTCTCCTCGATAATACTGGCCTTGAATCAATCAACTGCTGCCTCATCCTCCTCAATTAGCCTCTCCTCGATAATACTGGTCTTGAATCAATTAACTGCTGCCTCATCCTTCTCAATTAGCCTCTCCTCGATAATACTGGCCTTGAATCAATCAACTGCTGCTTCCTCCTCCTCCTCAAGTAGCTTCTCCTCGATAATACTGGCCTTGAATCAATCAACTGCTGCCTCATCCTCCTCAATTAGCCTCTCCTCGATAATACTGGTCTTGAATCAATTAACTGCTGCCTCATCCTTCTCAATTAGCCTCTCCTCGATAATACTGGCCTTGAATCAATCAACTGCTGCCTCATCCTTCTCAATTAGCCTCTCCTCGATAATACTGGCCTTGAATCAATCAACTGCTGCCTCATCCTCCTTAATTAGCCTCTCCTCGATAATACTGGCCTTGAATCAATCAACTGCTGCCTCCTCCTCAAGTAGCCTCTCCTCGATAATACTGGCCTTGAATCAATCAACTGCTGCCTCCTCCTCAAGTAGCCTCTCCTCGATAATACTGGCCTTGAATCAATCAACTGCTGCCTCCTCCTCAAGTAGCCTCTCCTCAATAATACTGGCCTGAGAGGCGAGCAATCTACTGCTGCCTCCTCCTGTTCCTCGACTCGTCTCTTCTCAACAATACTGGCCTGAGAGGCGAGCAATCAACTGCTGCCTCCTCCTGCTGCTCAACTTGTCTCTTCTCAACAATACTGGCCTGAGAGGCGAGCAATCTACTGCTTCCTCCTCCTGTTCCTCAACTTGTCTCTTCTCTACAATACTGGCCTGAGAGGCGAGCAATCAACTACTGCCTCCTCCTGCTGCTCAACTTGTCTCTTTTCAACAATACTGGCCTGAGAGGCGAGCAATCAACTGCTGCCTCCTCCTGCTGCTCAACTCGTCTCTTCTCAACAATACTGGCCTGAGAGGCGAGCAATCTACTGCTGCCTCCTCCTGTTCCTCAACTTGTCTCTTCTTCACAATACTGGCCTGAGAGGCGAGCAATCAACTACTGCCTCCTCCTGCTGCTCAACTTGTCTCTTTTCAACAATACTGGCCTGAGAGGCGAGCAATCAACTGCTGCCTCCTCCTGCTGCTCAACTTGTCTCTTCTCAACAATACTGGCCTGAGAGGCGAGCAATCTACAGCTGCCTCCTCCTGTTCCTTGACTTGTCTCTTCTCAACAATACTGGCCTGAGAGGCGAGCAATCAACTGCTGCCTCCTCCTGCTGCTCAACTTGTCTCTTCTCAACAATACTGGCCTGAGAGGCGAGCATACTACTGCTGCCTCCTCCTGTTCCTCAACTTGTCTCTTCTCAACAATACTGGCCTGGGTGCAATAAAGTGCTGCCGCATCCTCCTTGTTAACTTTTTTTTTCAATATTTTTTGTCACTATTTTGGCACTTTTATTCACTATATTTTATTAAAATTATTCCTATTATTATTATTATTTTTATTTTTTTTTCATTATTTTTGCACTTTTTTTTCCCCACTTTTTGTTGATATGCCGGCCAAAGTTAATCCTAAGAAATCCCCGGCAGTAGTGTCTCCTAAGGAGAATCTACTCTTAAATCTGATACAGAGATCTAGAAATTATGCTAATGCTCTAAAAGGACAAAAACAGCAATTGTTGCGGGACAGTTTTAGATCTGGTTTCACTGTTTTGAGCTCTGACCTGGTGGAAATGGAGGAGGACCCCTCTGTTAAGGATGTGTCCTCACCCATGCTTGAAACTATCTTGGGAGAGGTTCAAAAATCTAATAAGGCCTTATCTTATCTTATCTGGTAGTCCTAGGAAAGAGTCTGTGCCGAAAAGCATTGACAAGGTGGCGAAGGGGGAGGTGGAGTGAAGGTTTTTTATTGTTTTTTTTTTTAATTTGGGTAATGGGTAGGATTTTATTTTGGAACATAGGAGGTTGAAAGAAAAGGGAGAAAAGAGTGGCGATATTTGATTGTATAATATCTTGTCTTCCTGCCATTGTCTGCCTCCAGGAGACACACCTCTTAAAAGATTCTGTCCACCTGCTGGCGAAACGCTAGGATGGTAAGGAATATCATGCAGTGTTTTCTGCTTTCTCCAGTGGGGTGTCGGTGTTAGTTCATAAAGATGTGAATTTAAAGGTGGTTAGTAAGCAGATTGATGAAAGAGAGAGTTTTGTCTTTCTGGAGGCAGATTGGGAAGGGGTTCGTGTTGTACTACCCTTTCTTTATATTCCCCCGTTTAAGTAAGATGTGTTTTTGGCATTAGTGAAGTTTCTAAAAAATAAAACATCAGTATCTATATACAGGCGGGGACTTCAATATGGTAATGGAGAACAGTAAGGATAGGAGAGGAGGGAGGGTGCAAGAGATAAGAACGGATACGCTGCTTTCCAGATTTGTGGCTGAACTGGGGTGGCAGGACGTTTGGAGGTGTAAATATTTACAATTGCAGGTTTTTTTCTGTTTTAATAATACGCATAATACTGCTTTTCGCTTTGATATGGTTTTTACTAATGAGGAGGATTTGAGGGCAGTTACAAGAATGAAGTATTTACCTCGCACTGTGTCCGATCATGCACCAATGTTATTGGAAGTACAGTCAGGTTCCTTGTTGGCCAAGCCAATATCCCCCAGAATAAATGTATATTGGTACTCAGTTATTGGAGATTTGCAACAGATGGATGAACAAATAGGTATATTTAAAATGGCCCAATTGTAACTCCAAAAGCTCATTTATTTTTCATCTACGGGGTTGTATGGGATATAATTTTTTGCGCCATGATCTCTAGTTTTCATTCGTAATTTTTTTTTCTAGATCAAACGTATTGATCGCCTTTTATAAAATTTTTTATACATAAAATGTCAATTAAAAAAACCAATCTCTGCGTTTTTTTACTGCTTTTTGTTCACGCCATTCACTGTGCGGAAAAAGTATTGTTTTATTTTAATAGATTGGACGATTACGCACGCTACGTTTTTATGTATAAATGGGAAGGGGGGTGATTTTCACTTTTAATGGGAGAGGGGCTTTGGGGCATTTTGTAAAACATTTATTTATTTATTTATTTATTTATTTTCACTTTTATAGTTCCCTTAGGGAACTATCACTTACATAGATTACATTGCAGACATAGCAGGAATCAGTGTTATCTGCTATCTTCTGATATAGCCTGTCTGTGGCAGACTCTATCAGAAGACCGAACAGAGGACTGCACGGAGGTACGTTGTATACCTCCGGCAGTCAGGAAGTGCGATCTGGACCCACGCAGGCACGCTGCGAGGGTCCCCATCGCTAAGTGGCTGGAGATGCTTTGGTAACTTATGCTTAAAAGCCACGGCGGGCAGGCAGCTGCGCAATTGCGCCGGCCCACCATCGAGGGCGAGGGCTTGACTCCAGAAAGGAGCCGGTCCTCACCGGCTATGGAGCGAGCTCAGCTCCTGAGCGCGCTTCATAGCCCAGGACCGCGCCAGGGCGTACATTTACGCCCTCCTGCGTTAAGGCACAGGCAGTGGGGGCGTAAATGTACTCCCATGGTCGTTAAGGGGTTAATAAAGTTTGGTTACAATTAAGGAAGATTTTGGGAATTACTGGAAGTTTGGAGTGCACCCCCATGTGGAATAGCCCACATTTTAAAGAAGTATATAAAATTCAGGATTATGGGCGTTGGGAAAAAACAAGTTTGTTTAATGTTTCTCACATTTTTGTAGGGGGGGGGGAATTGATTCCCTATGAGAATGTTATAAAAAAAAAGTTTGACATACACAAGGGTTATAGATTTAGATACATTCAGGTTAAGAATGCAGTTTGCAAATCGGTAGGAAATTAAAGATTTCACATAGAGTCACTCTCAGTCCGGGGGGTGGGGGGTGTTGGGTTTCATATGTATATTAAGTAAATGTATAACGTATAATGCTGCTCATTATTATTCTGTGTATCTTTGTAAGAGGATGTATATGATTATACAATTTGTTTTGGATGTTTTATTATTGAAAAATTTATAAAAAAAAAAAAATTGGGAATAAAGAAAAGAAGAAATGGACCATCTGTGCTCTAATGATTTGCTAGAGAAGTGGGCCAAACAATGTAAACTGCAGTTCAATGTTTCTAAATGTAAAATAATGCACTTGGGGAGAAAAAATCCTCTATCAAAGTATGATATAGACAGTACTGTGTTGGCAAAGACTGCAGAAGAGAAGGATATAGGGGTAGTGATTTCAGACAGTCTTTTTTTATTTTAATACATATAAAATGAATACCATAAAAATACAAAAAATACAAGAAATATAATAGCAATGTGTACAAGGAAAAACACTATACATTTTTACCAAACATTTTCTCAGCCCTTGATGATCACCTCCCCCAAGATCGTAACCAATGGCGATGCAGGAATCACTACTTTCTCGTTGCTTCCTATCTTTCCAATCACCCCTTCTTAAAAACACTTTAGTTTCTGACATGCCCATATCATATGTATAAATCCTGCTTCACCTTCAGCACATTTGGGGCACCTCTTTGTTTCCCTAGATTTCATTTTGGACAAAGACCGAGGCGTGTAGTATAACCTATGTATGATGTTTTATTGGATAATTCTATGATAAGCTGATTTGGAGATACACCTCATATTCATGTAGATGAATAAGATTTCAACCATTGGATATCTGTTATCTCTCCCACTTCGTCTTGCCAACTACATTTACTCCTACACCTCACCTCAGACTACACCTCCTAGTTCTGTGTAGGCAAAGACTGCAGAAGAGAAGGATTTAGGGGTAGTTAGGTGTGTGCCCCTGGTGATGATGTTATTATGTTGGAGGATCGGCCGGTTGCTTGCTAAGTGGTGAGGTGTGACTCCACTCCGGTGGTGGTTGACCGAGATACAGCCGGACCCTGAGGTGTTATATTGTGACGCCAGTGCCAGTTGGGGACACAGGTGTGAGGGTACGCCTGCTTTTATTCTACAAGGCCGGTTTTACCTTTTTTCTCTGTGGTCAGTGTCCTGCCGGGCTGCTACAGGGTCCCTTAGGTTAGTGTAATCATGGATGACCTGAGTGGTATAGTGACCCTCTCGGACTATCGGATCTGCCACCCACAGAAAGGGGAAGTGTCCTAAGGTTGTGGTGTGTACTGTGTCAGTGTGAGACGAAAGATCACAGAGTCTCTTTATCATAAATAAGGCTGTTTTTATTGAAGAGTGCGTGCTTGCAGTAGGTTACATGGTGATGACGTTTCTCTTGATAAAGCACTGAATAATACACTTGATAACACTTGTAGACAAATACCGGACCATACAGCAACTGAATCTGCAATAGGAATGTAGTGTGAGATATAGTCGTGCCGATGAGTAGCTTGTGGAGTGATGCAGAAAAGCAGAGAGGAGGATGTCGTGAGAGTCTCAACCCAAGTAGTACTGTGCTCTGTTGGAGGATGAGGTAGAAGAATACTTAGAAGAAGAAAACACCTGTGCCCGTGTGACCAGATAGTCTTCATACCACCTTATGCCCACTAGATTTGTCTGAACCGTCCTCGGAGGGTGACACAGGTCCCATACCTCGCGACCTGGAATGAGTGGAATTCTGAGCGTTCCCTGCTGACAACCGTGCTGCGAGATAGAGTTCCTAGGCTTACTGTAACTTTGCTGTATCTGGATCAGTTCCTAGCTTCTGTGGCTTTTGTGGATACTGTCCTGCTCTGTTACTATCCTAGTCCATGGCATGGGTTGATGTTGTCTCTGACTTTTCCTCTCTTGGAAGGGGTTTAACACTGCATAGTGTGGTGTAGCATCACTGAGAAGAAACTGTTAGCTGTGTACTGTCTGACATCCTACCCACATGGGGTTCTGACTAAGACTGACATACTCTTCCTGTCTCCCACGTGACTTCCTTCCTCCAGGGCATCTAAAGTGTGCTGTGAGTGGGTGAAGAGTGCAAACAGAAGAAGTAAAGAGAGAGGTGATAGTAGAGAAGAAGTACAGATTCCTATTGGTCCGCAGATCCATTTGGCACACAAAGAAACAATAACCACGCTCTGGTGAAGACTGAAGATGGCTGTGGTGAGTATAAACTGTACTCCCTTTTCCCACCAGCACTGCACCATTTCCAGCAAGGAAGGAGGGCACTAAACCCCCTTCCTTGCTGGGATGGGTACAGTGTGAGATTAATCAGGCCCTCATGGGGTTAGGTGAGGATGACTTGCATCCTCACTTAACTCCCTGGGGGCCACATTGTTCAGTCTGGCACACAAAGGGTTAAGTGTGGATGTCATGCACCCTAATTTAACCACTTGTGTGCCCGACTGTAAGCAGCATCTGGCAAGATGCTGCATACTGTACGGCACAGAACATCTGTGAAAAAGATAACGTAAGTTCTATGCGTGGCTTTTTTGTGTTTTTCCCTTTCCCTTGTGTTTTCAGATATCAGTATACAAAGGATTGCATTGTATTCGGTGGACTACATCAATGACCAGCATTGTGTGTGTTTTTTATTTTTATAAAGTGCTCAACAAGAGTTATTTTTCTAATAAAAGACTTTTCTCTATTGTGTTGTGTGTTTATGTATACAGGCTTAGTGGTGGAAGCTGTCTGATAGATGGCATCCATTACTTAGTCGGGGCCTAGTGTTAGCCGGTATAAAATGGTACCGAGAAGAGTCGGGTACTGAGAAGAGTCGGGTACCAGTAGTCCCAAAGCGTTAAAATTGGCACTCCCGGACTCGGCGGTGGCCCTTCACATCCTGGTACTACTAGGCTACTGCTGTTTCGTTTTCAACCTGGCTGGTTATGAAAATGGGGGGAACTATTGCCAATTAATGTTGTGAAGGTTGTTTCCCCTTTTCCCTCCCACGCTACCGAGTCTAGTTTGAATTTTGCCCATTAATTAGTTACCTTATGTGAGAAGTTGACCGGATATCACGTGATGAGAGGGTGTTTTTCTCTTTGTTTTATGTGTATATGAATGAGTTGTATGTTCATTACTTACTTAGGTGTGATAAAGGCTGCTAACAGACTAATTGCGTCTAGCCTACGCATACCTGTTCACATGCTGTTTTTATGGAAGTTTTGTCTACAGTGAAGTGGCCTAAAAAGGATTATAGTATTCCTCCCAAGAGCTATAAATGAAATTCCCCAAAGCTAGCTGGTTTTACCTACCAGGTCCCCTTGAATATTTTGAGACGTGTTACATCTTTTTATCCGCCGCTGTTCCTGAGTTTTTCTAAAAGTCAGTCTATATCCAAGATGGCACAAGCCAAAAACTACATTTCCCACCATGCAGTACTTCTCCCTGATTGGTCCCTTTACATACCCGTCCCCTTAGCTTTCTTTCCCACTGCTCCTCATTACTAGGTTTCACAGTAAATAGGACGGAGGGAGAATTGGTGTTATAGCTCGCTGCTAAGAGTTGTGGGGGGTGAGGGGTCACTGCGGAGTGATGGCAAGAGAAATTAAAGGCCAGCCAGGCTTGATTCCACAGAAACCCACTTGGTCATTTGGTGGAGAGCAGGATAAGGCTATGTGCACATTGGTGGAGATTTATGAAAGGGTATAAATATACACCAGGTGTAAACTGCCCACAGCAACCAATCACAGCTCCTTTTTTATTCTACCAGAGCTGAAAGCTGAGCTGTAATGGGTTGCTGTGGGCAGTTTACACCAGGTGTATATTTACATCTTTTTATAAATCTCCCCCATTAGGTTTAGGCACTACTCCACTACCGGGTCACAGCTCCATCCAGAATACCCCCGCAGCCTCCTCTTGCCGCCCCTGTATTCCAGCACCCTACCCCCCCCCCCCCCCCCTCAGCCGCCGGCTCCATCCCTTGCCAGCCCTGATCAGCCTCCCAGACCTGGACACATCAATGCCCCCTTACACTGAAGGGCACTACAGCACCCTCCTCTTGCCGCCCCCACATTACAGTCTCAGCTGCCGGCTTCCTCCCAGCAATGTCATGCAGGGACTGCAGCAAAAAGAGGCTGCGGCAGTGCTTCTCAGCATACGGGGGCATTTATGTCTCCAGTTCCAGTGTGCTGATCATGGCTGGCACTGGAGTCAGCAGATGAGGGGGGCACTGTAATGCGGGGACAGCAGTAAGTGGAGTCTGCGGCAGTGCCCTGCAGTCTATGGGGGCATTGATGAGTCCAGGTCTGGAGGGGCTGACAGGGGCGTAACTAGAAATGGCTGGGCCCATAGCAAACTTTCCAAGAGGGCCCCACCCTTGTACTACTAGGCTGCTGTTGCTTGGTTTTTAACCTGGCTGGTTATGGAATGGGGGGGATCCTATGCGTTTTCTTTTTTTAAATAAATAAAATAATGAAAAAAAAAAAAAACGGTAATAAGGGGTTAAGACCCTGGGAGCCAGACTGTAACTCCCATGCCCATGCTGGAGGTCACCCAGCTTTCGCAGCATCCTGTAAGGTTAACACTTACAGGATGCTGGGAAAGCTGGGTGACCTCCAGCATGGGCATGGGAGTTACAGTCTGGCTTGCAGGGATTAAATCCCTGGGAATCATACTGTTCTGGCACTGCACCTTCACCAGCAAGGAAAAGGGGGTTAAGTGCCCCCTTCTTTGCTGGGGCAGATGCAGTGCGCTCTCCATGGGGGCGCGGGGTTGATGGGGCTGGTGGCTGGGGGTTACCTGCCGCTTTGTCAACAGTTGCTAGCTTTCCCAGTATGTCCCGATAAGCCCCCTCCTTACTGTACAGCCCCAGAGGGATAGTAATGATGCTACTGTATCACTACTTAAACCCTTACACTCCGTGGACTGTGAAATACACCCCCTCTAGTGTGGAGTCAGTCTGCGACCCATGTACAACAAATTTTAGATAGTCGCACATCATAAATCATGTCTACTTTCAGCGTAAGCTGAAGTAGGCATGATCAGTGTATATCGGGGAAAAGTTGCAAAATTTTGAGCAGCGATGCGGCTCCTCAGAAGTTTGAGACTTTTCTACTCCAAAAAAGTGGCCTAAATTGTTAATAAATCTCCCCCATAGTATCTAAAGACATGTTAACGTTCAGTTTATCAGCTATCATCATCTTGATCTTTACTCAAAATACGTATGCACGTAATTGGACCAGTAACTGTCCCTTCCTTTTTTTGTGGACAGGCCCCAGTGTGATCATGTGATCGGGAATCAAGTGTATTTCCCAGGTCTGCATTGCAGTTTGGTCCCTAATAACTATCTAGTTACCACAGCTCACTTATTACAGTACAAAGTAGTGCCTTTGTTGTGGAAATTAAGACTTTTCTGTATATTCTATTGTTAAAGATGGCCCCCATATCCAGGACGCCTAAAGGAGAGAGACTGTGTACAACTATGTAATCCATGAGCTATGTAATACAACCCACTATGCAAATAAGGAACCTGTCCATAGCGTATAATAGCCTGGCATCTTTTCTATATAACTCCCCTCTTTGTTCTGACTTGTTGCTGCTATATAACCTTATGTAACGCTTATAATAAATAAGTTCTACCTTGACATGGCATCATAGTGGTTCTTCATATGCATATATATACATATATGATAGACAACAGTCTGGCACGAATTGAGTACCATGCACAACAATTTGGCACCCCAGATGGGACCACGGGCGAAACGGACCTTGGTCAGCTGAAAATAACCACCACTCCTTTTCAGACAGTGGCCAGGCAATTGGAGAGCGCGCCTACATTTAGTACGGTAAGAAAATTCTGTTATCTTACCTGGAATATTCCTTGCCTGCTGTCTGTTTGGATGTAGTCTGTTGGCTGGCAGTTGGTCGCTACAAAAGCCTGTGGTCAAGAACATGTTAAAATCCCGTCTATCTGTGGTTGATGGGTAAATGTCTGAGAGAGAGGTCGGAGTCTAGGCAGCAAAGAATTGTCCTGCATGAGGTGTTGGTGATGAGGAGGTGACAAACGTAGGTCAGTACCTAGCTGAGAGCATCAGGTGTATATGTCTTGGTGACATGTTTAGAAGACAAATAGTACCGGTAAATGTTTGTCTCTACCATCAACGGAGCAAGCTATAGTGCTTGCTTCTGATAAGCTGTGAGCATAGACTGGACGGACGAAGGTGACTCGGAATTTTCTCTCTCTGGCTATCTTGTTTTGTGTGTCCAACATGAGAATCCGCATGTCACCCGGATTGGGGAGTACACAGCCTTCTAACTGGTGTCAGAGAGAAATGTAAAAAAACGTGCTGCAAATTGGAAAGAGACCATGAAAGTAACAAGAGCCTTGAAAAGATAAGAGAAAATAGTTAACTGATGCAGATTTAGCATCAGACTTGCATCAGAGTGGTGGAACAGAAAGCTTTCATAAGTATAATATATACTGTATATGCATATCAGACAATGCTAGCAGGCGGAAGGCCACCACCCTAAAATGGCGGCAATTGCTGGACTTGTGTGGAAAAAATCTAACTCCAATCATACTTGTTACAATTGCGGATCACATTCCATTGTGTCCCCCCTCCCCCCCCAAAAAAGAGGAAAAAAATGTCTCCGGAACCAGTCCCCCCTATGGGGGCTCACACATGACACCACCTATCACCACGCCCTATATATTCTGTAATCAACCCTAATGGGATTTTTCACGTCCCCCCAGCTCCACCCCCGTAATGGATGTGGCACAAATCTGCTCTTCTTCAAAGATTAATTTCTCCCTCCAATGTATGGCCTTGATAAGATGCTCTATGCGGCTTGCTGATTACAGACACTACACTGAGAAAAGCTGTGTGCAAGTAATATGTAACAAGCAGATTTTTGATTAGGAGAAATGTTCCTGTCAGTGGAATGTGTAGGAGTATACTTGGAGAATTTTCACACAAGGCTAAATTACACTACAAATTAAACAGAGATGGGTATACATGTGGATTTCTATTCTTTATAAAGTTGCCTATATCCCATAAAAATATTATTCTTTATAAACTTTTATGTTTTCAATGTGTGTTCTAATTGTTTTTTTAGAAAAAGAAAGTTATTATGGGACCAGCAGCGTCTAATACTTTGTATTATTTCTATTTGAGTGTATTATACTATAACATAGTATAATACACTAAGCAGATACGAGAGAGAAAAAATATTGATCAGTACAGGAAACTTTTCTGTATTAGAAATGGAGAATTCATAGAGGTTCTCTACCTAGAACACCTTCGTATTAAGAAGTAATTTTATTACTGTTTTCCAATGTTGTTACTTAAAGTGACACTGTCACCCCCTATTTGCATTTTGACTGCTCTCCACAGGTGTAAAGGGTAAATGTTACAGCTTTCATTACTTATTTTATATTATACCTTATGGTGCTTTTTCTGGTAAAAAGTCATTTTTATCACCTGTGGATTGGTATATGTGGGTGGGGCCTTGCGTCCTATGTGCCACATCACTCCACCCCTAGCGCCACTTAGCCCCGCCCCCATCCGTGACATCGTCACCGCACAGGCGCGCCACCTCAGCGGACATTGGTGTGGGTAAATCTTGGGCTTGAGGCCTAGAGCTTTAGGCTGGCCCTTCCAATGGGTGCTGAGGGGGTGGGGCCTATGCGGCGATGACACTAAGGGGAGGAGCAATGTGGCACATATGGCGCAAGGCCCTGCCCACATATACCAATCCACAGGTGATAAAAACAACTTTTTACCAGAACAAGCACCATGAGGTATAATATAAAATAAGTGATGAAAGCTGAAACAGTTGCCCTTTACACCTGTTGAGAGCTGTCAAAATGCAAATAGGGGGTGACAGTGTCACTTTAAGGTGTATAGTGTTATACTTGGCTATGTTATTATGTCCCTATAGGCCAAGTTGAAAATCGGGAAGAGAAGAGAATTAAGCGGATCAGGGGCGTAGCTAGGGGCAGTGGCTAGCATAAAGGCAGGGTAGGCAGTTGCTATGGGGCCCGTGCAGGAGGAAGGGCCAGAGGGGGAAGGTAACAGCGTGTGTCCTTCTGCTTATGTATTGCAATGTGTAAGAGACCCAATGTTTACTTAGATACTGCAACACAAAAAAGGGTTAACAAGCAGTGCTTCACTGCACTGATAAACTCTGACCTCTGTTCTCCAGCTGTGCAATCAAGTAGGAAAGGGAAATGTGAACCTGCAGTAAAGTAGAATAAATATATATATATATATATATATATATATATATATATATATATATACACAGTGCTTTGTGTTGTGCGTAGGGGAGGGGTCCCCTTAAATTTTTTTGCTATGGGGCCCCATGAATCGCCCCTGGCTAGGTGTTCAGCCTGGGGGGGGGTCGAGTGAGTCTCAGTGGGCCCCCAACGCATTATGTTACCTATAGGGAACCTCAGTAGATGAAAGTACTTTATAAGCATTTCCCATAATAAGTGTTTCCCTTACGTCTTAAGCATCAGCACGAATGGGGAAGATTCTATCTCCCTGCAATGATAGGACAGATGGTAACAAGCAATTAAAGACGTAATTGAACCCCGCCTATAAGAACCTGGCCTAACCTAGGCTCCTTGTGTTTTTTTCTGTCCTCCTGTGGGACAGGTGGTAGGAGAGGGAAGCAGGCTCAGGCCTATGTTTGGGTCTTGCTTTCCTTTCCAATGATTATTCCTTTCCACATGGTAGTGTGGAAAGGGGGAGTTTATAAAATGTTCTTTTTCCTGCTCTGCTGTATCAGAGAGGAAATTATTTTTTTACTTTTTTTTTTGTAGAGTTATCGCTCCGCTTCTCTGCTGTATGAAGCCGCTGTGTGAGGGAAGCTATGAGGCTTATCATGGTGCTGCCAGATCTGTGTCCTCATCTGGGCGGCTGCTGATGTTTCTTGATACTTCAGTAAGGTAAGATATGATGCTTTTTCTTTTTGAGCTGAAAGCCTGGCCTGTGTGTCAGGAGGATTATCTAGTCATATTGTATATATAAATTAGTAAGCAGGCTCTCTAGGGATAGGTATATGATTAGTATAAATGATCAAGTGAATATGTAGGTTGTGGATAGTGGTGTATACTGTCAGGATAATATTGGGATAGTAGGAAAATAGATATACAGTAATTATTACTTATACAAAAGCATGACTTAATATGTAAAATAAAATATAGTGATTTAATAATTCATATACATGATATAAAATACATAAAAAGGTGCAATTCATAGAATCAGAGCTCTCATGGATGAGCTCATATAGTGTCCGATTGTATAATATGTAGAGCCAAGTTCAGCTGTCTGTGCCGGGCCTTTTGCGCAGGCAGCTGATAAGAAATATATATCTATTGTAGATGACAGATAGCCTGTAGTTATATCAATCAGTCAATTAGATAATGATTATTAGTATTATGATACCGTAGTGTCATAGTTATCCATACTTTACTGAGGAAAGGAGTGAGAAAGCTCGAGAAACACGTCTAAAGAGGATAACAGAGCCATACACACCTTTTATCAAACAATCCTACAGCCGTAGTATGTCAACATGAACTACCAACTGACATTCGAATGAGCGCGCGCTTTTCCGAAATGCAGACGCCCTGACAGTATCAGCAAACGGTGAACGCAGATGACACAGATCTCTGAGCTTCCCAGCGTGAACAGGAATACAGAGCCGCACAGAGGAGCTCCCTGCCCGGCTACTTACATCTCTACAAACCACTGGAAGTCGGGTGAGAGGTGGATGATCCACCATCAATATTTGAATATATGCTTTTATCTGCTATATCTGCCCTTGTAAACCCATATGATATATGCAAGCCGATTGCATCTTGTGCACTAAGGCTATCATACTCTGCAGGACGAGTGCGATCTGTCTCCTAAGGGTTACAGTGTGCATAAGTTACATCCTACAAAGGAATAAATATTCCAAAAACTATTTTCCTACAAGACTTTTTTACTGTCAGTGGAAACAATAAGTGCCTTGTACCGTGGAGATACAGAGCCATGTATACAGAGATAATTAACGCAATTGAACTTCACCATATAGAAGCGCCACGTCTGCAATAACTCACGAGTCTCGAAAGGACACTACGGTATCATAATACTAATAATCATTATCTAATTGACTGATTGATATAACTACAGGCTATCTGTCATCTACAATAGATATATATTTCTTATCAGCTGCCTGCGCAAAGGGCCCGGCACGGACAGCTGAACTTGGCTCTACATATTATACAATCGGACACTATATGAGCTCATCCATGAGAGCTCTGATTCTATGAATTGCACCTTTTTATGTATTTTATATCACGTATATGAATTATTAAATTACTATATTTTATTTTACATATTAAGTCATGCTTTTGTATAAGTAATAATTACTGTATATCTATTTTCCTACTATCCCAATATTATCCTGACAGTATACACCACTATCCACAACCTACATATTCACTTGATCATATATACTAATCATATACCTATTCCTAGAGAGCCTGCTTACTAATTTATTCCCTTGTTCACTCTCAGGCGTAAAGACAGTAGTGCACTCGGAGTTAGGGTTTAGCCACCATATTGTAGGGGTGTAGCAAACAAACATAATTTCTTCCATATTGTATATATATATATATGAGGCTTTTACGCCTCAAGTGTTTTGTTTCAATATCTTTCACTTTTTTACATTTGTTGTGCAAGTCCTATTAAACTGCTTCACTATATGAGTGACCTATGTAACTATAGTGTGTGTATATGAACACAGCTTTAGAGCTGCTAGTTGTGTATTTAGTACACCTGCTGTCTCATTATTTTCTCCAGTATTGCTACAATGAAACTATGTGTGTGTGTGTGTGTGTGTGTGTGTGTGTGAACACAGCCCTAGCGCTGCTAATTGTGCACACCTGTTGCCTCATTTTCTATAGTACTGCCATCAGATGATTCAGTGGAGCTATAAAACTGTGTGTGTGTGTGTGTGTGTGTGTGTGCACACAACCCTAGAGCTGCTAGTTGTGCATTGTGAACAGCTGATTACTTTCTATAGTACTGCTACCAGATTATGCAGTGAAGCTATAAAACTGTGTGTGTGAACACAGCCTTAGAATTGTAGTTGTGTACTGTGTATACCTGCTCTTTGATTACTTTTCCAGTATTGCTATCAGATGATACAATGAAGCTATAAAACTGTGTGTGAACACAGCCTTAGAGTTATTGTGTAGTAGTAGTAGTAGTAGTAGTAGTAGTAGTAGTAGATACACCTCCTGTCTAATACTTTTCACTAATACTGCTAACAGATGATGCAGTGACCCTATGGAGCTTCTGTGTGCTGCTCCAGTGCTGCCATTTAAGAATGCAATGAAACTACTGTGTGTGAACATGGCCTTAGAATTGTTAGTTGTATGCTATGTACACCTGCTGTCTATTTACTTTCACTATACTGCTATTAGATGATAGTGATCATGTGGAGCTTCTGTGTGCTGCCATTTAAGAATGCAGTGAAGCTGTGAAGCTACTGTGTGTGAACACTGCCTTAGAATTGTAGTGTATTATGTACACTTGCTGTCTGATTTCTTTCACTATACTGCTATCAGATGATAGTCAGGGCCGTATTTGCCACTAGGCACCCGGCGGGAAACACTTTTTTTTATTATTTAAGAAAAAAAAAAAAAAAAACTTCTGTAGGCACTGGCCCACGGGTGCCTAGTCCGCGCCGGGGGGGGGGGGGGGGGGGGGGGGGTGACGGAGCGGCCGGGAGCAGGAGCAGGATGGGCAGGCTGGTTCCCTCCCCCCATGCAGCGCCGAGGTCCGGGGTGCAGGGCAGGTGTTGAGCTTCCGGCACACAGTGTGACAGAGACCGGAAGCTCACAGCTGCAGCCCCGCGATGCCCGATCTTCTCTCCTGCTCGGCGGCGCTCACGTGATGTGACGTCATCGCCGAGCAGGAGAGAAGATCTGGGACCGCGGGGCTGCAGCTGTGAGCTTCCGGTCTCTGTCACACTGTGTGCCGGAAGCTCACCCCCGGCCCTGCACCCCGGACCCCGGACCTCGGACCTCGGCGCTGCATGGGGGGAGGGAACCAGCCTGCCTGCCTATCCTGCTCCCGGCCGCTCCGTCTCCCCCCCAGTCTCTCCCCCCTGCCCCCCAGCGTCTGCCCGCCCCCCGACCCCCCTGCATCCTCAGCTGCCCCCCTGCTGGGGCGCAGCCTCTCCCACTACCCCCAGACTCTCCCCCTGCCCCCCCAGACTCTCCCCTGCCCCCCCCAGACTCTCCCCTGCCGCCCCCAGACTCTCCCCCTACCCCCAGCCTCTCCCCTGCCCCCCAGCCTCTCCCCTGCCCCCCAGCCTCTCTCCCCTTACCCCCCCAGCCTCTCTCCACTTACCCCCCCAGCCTCTCCCCTGCCCCCCAGCCTCTCCCCTTCCCTCAGCGTCTCCCCTGACCCCAGCGTCTCCCCTGCCCCCCAGCCTCTCCCCCTGCCCCCCAGCCTCTCCCCCTGCCCCCCAGCCTCTCCCCTGCCCCCAGCCTCTCTCCCCTGCATTCTCAGCTGCTCCCCTGCCTCCCAGCCCCTCCGCCCGACCCCCAGCTTCTCCCTCTGACCTCCAGCCTCTCCCCCTGCCCCCCAGCCTCTCCCCCTAACCCTCAGCCTCTCCCCTGCCCCCGAGTCTCTCCCCTGCCCCCCAGCCTCTCCCCCTGGTCCCCGGCCTCTCCCCTGCCCCCAGCCTCTCTCCCCTGCATTCTCAGCTGCTCCCCTGCCTCCCAGCCCCTCCCCCTGACCCCCAGCCTCTCCCTCTGCCCCCAGCCTCTCCCCCTGAATCCCAGCTTCTCCCCTGCCCCCCTACCACTCCCCCTGACCCCCAGCCTCTCCCCCTGAACCCCAGCTTCTCCCCTGAGCCCCAGCCCCCCCTGAACCCCAGCTTCTCCCCTGCCACCCTAGCTGCCCCTCCCTGCTGCTCCCCTGCCCCCCAGCTGCTCTCCCTTTCCTCCAGCTGCTCTCCCTGGCTCCCCCAGCTTCCTCCCTTTCTCAGTCCCCCCCCCAGGCTGCCTCCCTTCCCCAGTCACCCCCAGCTGCCTCCCTTCCCCAGTCACCCCCAGCTGCCTCCCTTCCTCAGTCCCCCCCAGGCTGCCTCCCTTCCCCAGTCACCCCCCAGCTGCCTCCCTTCCCCAGTCGCCTCCCTTCCCCAGTCACCACCAGCTGCCCACACTGCAGACGAGTTGTGGTCGGAGAAGTCTTCATGATGCTGCGCCAGATGGAGAAGAAAGCAAAAAGTTAGCGACGGCAATTCGAGAAGACGTCACCTGTGAGTCATTAGTAACTGCACTGTAATCACTTCTATAGTGTGCAGAGCCTGTGTACCATTGGGGTCTCAATGGGTCAGTGTATTGTTTGCGGTAGTGTACTGACACAGCCCTGCGGTCACTACAGTACACTAGCGCAAACTTTTAAACTAGGACTCAACTACAACAGCTGCAGGCACTACAACTCCCAGCATATCCTGAGGGCTGCAGACTGTCAGTAAATTCTGGGAGTTGTAGTGCCTGCAGCTCTTGTAGTTGGGTCCTAGGTGCATTATACACTGGAGGCTTTGTGGGAGATCAGAATACAGAGATCTGTGGGGGCTCAGTGTGTGGAAGTGACCCCAGAACATCACTAATAGGGGATAGAATAAAAACATCTCCCCCTATCCCCTATTAGTGATGTTCTGGGGTCACTTCCCTGCACTGAGCCCCCACAGATCTATGTATTCTGATCTCCCACAACACCTCCAGGACCCAACTACAACAGCTGCAGGCACTACAACTCCCAGAACAGTCTGCAGCCCTCAGGATATGCTGGGAGTTGTAGTGCCTGCAGCTGCTGTAGTTGGGTCCTAGGTGCATCATACACTGGATGATTTGTGACATATCAGAATACATAGATCTGTGGGGGCTCAGTGTAGGGAAGTGACCCCAGATTATCACTAATAAGATATAGGGGGAGATGTTGTTGTTCTATCCCCTATTAGTGATGTTCTGGGGTCACTTCCCTGCACTGAGCCCCCACAGATCTCTGTATTCTTATATGCCACAAAGCATTTAGTGTATAGGACCCAACTACTACAACAGCTACAGGCACTACAACTACCAGCATGTACTGACAGTCTGCAGCCATCAGGATATGCTGGGAGTTGTAGTACAGTAGTACAATCCTCTGATAGCTGCCGCTGTAGACAGATGTATTGTTGGACCTTCAGGGACAGTGATTTATTACAGGGTTGTCCTCTCAGAGACTACAACTCCCAGCATACCCTGAGAGCTGTATAAATGGAGGGTGTTCTGAGATTTGTCACAGATACAGATGAATTCAGGAAAGGAGCGGGTCAGCATGTCGTGTCTCACTGGTTGTACATTGGTGGGCTCCAGGTACCCCAGTCCAACACTGCACAGAACCATTCCCTAAACTAAGACGTCCCCGGCCTCCTTCCTTCCTCCATCACGTCTGTTTGATGAGAACAGCGGGCATCAAGCAGAGCGGCACCCAAGTGCCAGGGTATATACCATGCATGTACAGTAACGGGGGGGGGGGCCTCAGCGTGCTAAGTGCCTAGGGCAGCATGAACTCTAAATACAGGCCTGGATACAGTGTCCTATAAAGCTACTGTGTGTGTACACACAGCCTTGGAGTCTGAAGTTGTGTACTGTGTAACACCTGCTGTCTCATTACTTCCGCTAATACTGCTATCAGATGATGCAGTAGACATATAAGACTACTGTGTGTGTGAGCACATGCTTAGAGCTGCTGGATTTGTACTGGATACACCTGCTATCTGATTACTTTCCCTAAAACTGCCATCAGATGACATAGTGACTACAGTGGCGGATTAAATGTACCATGGGCCCGGGGCTGTCTACCCAACCTGGCCCCCCCCCCCCCATAAACATCTTGCCACCTCATCTGGTCCTTTGCTCTAACCCCCACCCCCACCCCACCAATAAACATCTTGCCACCTTGTTTTCTGTTGTTGCCCTTAACATATGGCCATCTGGCCCCCCTTCGCAGCCTGCCCCAATAATCATTGTCCGGTCCCACTGCCTGGCAGCCTCCCCCCAGCTCCCAATGGTCCATGTTCCGGTCCTAGCACCCCCAGTGCCAACACACACTGCTTACATGTTAGCAGGGCCGGACTGGGACTGAAAATCATCCCTGGCATTCCAGAGCACACAGGCCCGCTCACCGCGCGGTGATAAGTTATGAGAGGAAGTTGTGAGCGCAGCACGGCTACATGTTGTATCATCACAGCCATGACTGGAATTACAGATAATAACACAGTAAATGGGGTCAGAAGCTTCCGTATCTGTACTGTGTAGCTGAGCTGCAGTTCCAGGTCATCACCACTACACAATGTACAGAGACAGAAGCTTCTGGCCCCGGTCACTGTGCTGAGTTTAACACCACCACCACATACTGACTAATACCACCGCATACTGACTAATTCCACCCCCTACTGACTAATACCACCGCATACTGACTAATACCACCACATACTGACTAATGTCACTACATACTGACTAATGTCACTGCATACTGACTAATACCTCCGCATACTGACTAATACACCCACATACTAACTAACACCACTGCATACTGACTAACACCACCGCATACTGACTAATACCACCACATACTGACTAATGCCACCGCATACTGACTAATGTCACCGCATACTGACTAATGTCATCGCATACTGACTAATACCACTGCATACTGACTAATGTCACCACATACTGACTAATACCACGACATACTGACTAATACCACCACATACTGACTAATACCATCGCATACTGACTAATGTCACCACTAATAGTGACTAATACTGCCGCTGCTACTGAATAACATCCATTGTACACAGATCACTATCACCTCATATAGAGGTACCCAGCTCTACACAGGTTCTGTACACCATATACATTACAGTGCTGTTATATCAGGTGACTCACAGGGGACGTCTTCTCTGATCGGAGTTCTTCCCTTTTCAAATTCGTCTTCATCTGCTCTGGACCATCATGAGAACTTCTCCGAGCCACGAATCCACAGAATCTGCCAGACAGACATATTAGGCTTCTCACTCTGACACCATCCTCATCTTTTTACAAACTGCACATCTTTATTGGCCCCTTTACACCCTCGTTTAGTAGGTAGGCTGACTCTATGTGATCCCCCTTATAGTATATGCTTTCCTCTATGTAGCCCCCTTATAGATGGCCCCCTCTCTCCCAATGTTGTTCCCCTGCCCCTTATAGATGGCCCCTTCTCTCCCCCCCCCCCTTATAGATGGCCCCCTCTCTCCCCCCCTTATAGATGGTCCTCTCTCTCCCACCCTCCCTTATAGATGGCCCCTTTCTTATCCCCCCCCTTCCAGATGGCGCCCTCTCTCCTCTCCCCCCCTATAAATGGCCCCTTCTCTCTTCTCCCCCCCTTATAGATGGCCCCTTCTCTCCCCCCCCCTATAGATGGCCCCCCCTCTTCCCCCCCCCTTATAGATGGCCCTTCTCTCTTATACCCCCTCCCTTATAGATGGCCCCCTCTCTCTTATCCCCCTCCCTTTATAGATGCCCCCCTCTCTCTTATTCCCCTCCCTTATAGATGCCCCCTCTCTTATCCCCCTCCCTTATAGATGCCCCCCTCTCTCTTATCCCCCTCCCTTATAGATGCCCCCCTCTCTCCCCCCCTTTATAGATGGTTCCCTCTCCCCCCCTTTATAGATGGTCCCCTCTCTCTTATCCTCCTCCCCCCCCCCCCCCCGGTGCAAGTCAGATAAAAAAAAAAAAACTTACCTAACAACCCGCTCCCCCGATCGCCTCTTCTTCTCCAGCCTCAGTCTGCCCCCGTCTGATGTGCGGCTGCCGGGGGTGTCGTGTCCTATCCCCGGCAGCGCGCGCATCATAGAGCTCCCTGTACGCTGGAGATGGGACTTCCGGCACAGGGACGCTCTCTGTACCGGAAGTCACGGCCACAGGGAGCTCTATGATGCGCGCGCTGCCGGGGATAGGACGTGACACCCCCAGCAGCCGCACATCAAACGGGGGTGACAAGTGCTGTGGGCCGGGACTCCAGGGACAGAGTGCCACTGCAGAACATCACTCAGGGGCCCACTGGGCCCCGAAAGTGATGTGCTGCTGCTCTGTAATGTGGGCGGCGCGGCATGGGCCCCCCCGGAGCCTCGGGCCCCGGGCGGCCGCCCAAACCGCCCACATTATAATCCGCCATTGATCGCTATTACCGGGGTTTGCGATCCTCTGCAGTAATGCCGATGCCTCTCATGGTTAATATATTGTAAATCAAGGAAGAAGAAAGCTGGACACACTATACAAGCGCACACCACAGGTATACAGTATGAAAGAATCTAAATTTTATTTAAGCAAAACACCAAACACATGTTTAAAAACATCTAAAACGTTCCCATGAGGAACACAAGAATAATCAAGGTTGACCCACATACATGATAAATAGTGGGTCTAAACCCTGCAGGGGGTTAGATGCACATGATAATGCAACCATGACCGGAGCTACCAAACATGAGGACAAATAGTAAACAGCAAAGAACCTGCAAATATATAAATAGTGAAATTACAAGAGAGAACCATGTAATGAACTACAATAATAAATACTGAAGTACTACCTGAAAATATATACAAAATGCAAAGCAACTATTAATGGCATAGACAAAGGTAGCAAGAAGGTCTGTCGCCCAAATGGACTGAGACAGACCCCAGTGGGGCCTAAGGAAGCTCAAACGGTCATGGAATAATCACCCCTGGAAAAAGACTTCACGCGTATCGTCACCCTCCGGTGACTTCGTCAGGAGTGAGGATCTGAGTCCGGTGTTCCCATATATACCGTCATAAATCAGTGCGTAAATACATACATAATTATGTGATTAAAGCGGCCCCATGATTTACCTGGCGGTTAGGAAGTGGTGCGACCCGTCACCAACATGGCCGCCGGTGGCGTGTGTGAATCTCGTCTGCGCATGACCAGTTACTATCGGTGTCGTCACGTGAACATGCCAGTCACATGCCCGATACGTCATAATGCTAGCGCATGCGCGAGAACTTAGAGTAATGAAATGAAATGAGGTGGACAAAAAAAAAAGGGATTACTAAATCTGGATGGAGTTTATAGAGAGACATCAGGCTACCAGGACCAACAAGGTTTATGTTCCAAAAACATAGGCATTATAGAAAACAGGGCTAGATGGATCCATTACCACGCATGACCTAAGGTTAGCAGTGTCGTCACGTGATCTATCAAGTCACGTGTCAGACATGTCATAGTGTCGGCACATGCGCGAGAACTTTAAAGTAGAAGAAAAAAAAAAAAGAGAAAAAAAAAAAAAAGAGAAAATCAGCACATTTAAGCAATAAAGATTGGAGGTAAGATATAAAGAACCAAGCTATACAACCTAGACATATGAACACCAGATAGGAAAAAGTATATGTATATCTGTGTCTAATCGATCATGTTCAAATGATATATGCAACACTGTCCAAATGGATAAAAAGGCTGGCATAATCATACTGTAGTAAAATAAAAATGAATATAAAAATAATAATAATCCATACTATCATGAAATTAAGATGAATTGAGATAAACTAAATAAATTAAAATAAAATGAAATGAACAACAATACCACATTAAAGTAAATCCATAATTACGTGAAATAAATAAATAGAATAAATACCAAAAAAATAATCAACAAACCAAAGTGATATTATTTTTATTCATCATGATCATACTGAATATACTGAATAGACTAATAATAAATCTATCCTATTATGTTATATTATATTGTGTTAGCATTACTTATTTATTGAAAAAATATGTGTATATATACAACTATTAAATGATTATTTACAAATTTACCTTTATTAATTGTATCTCTTATTTATTATTATATGTATATTCCTTATTATTTATTTTATTTTATATATATTTTATTTTGTTATTTTTTAATTGTTATATTTATTCATTATTATTATTAATTATTAATCATTTCTTATTATTTATTATGATATCAACCCTATATCCGATACTGATGAATAACATGACAGCGGGTAAACAGGATATAGCCAAATCCAATGCGCAAAGGATATATCTGTGGGATATCACCCACGCGGTCAAATGACCACGTCAGAGAACCCAAAGTGTAACGACCCAGCATATATAATACTCAGAACAATACATAACAAGATGTCCCATATCAATCAACCTAATGTCTTAAACATGAACCTAAAATCTAACCTGTAAAGGAATATATATAGCATTAACAGTAAATGCTAGGTGGTATTGTCTCATCCCTAGACCAGTAAGTACATCTCCTGATATCTAATACACACTAAAAAGGTGATGTTGATAGTCCAATTATGGTACATTAATGACTATCATGGAACATACAGTCCAATACGATAACCTATAAATAGCGATCCAAGTCCAGGAATGATGTATACCCCTCTTGGATACGGGCTGGAAAAATTTGGATGAGGCAGACGAACAGGTTAGGTGAGCAGTGATTCAGCTGTGTGTTATTTTCCATCCAAGATCCTCCTGAATTAGTATGGGATGAAGGGAAGCCATGGTTAATATATTTAATTAATAAAACACATTTTCGTTGTAATAAAGTCCCTTTCGTTGTTCAATATTTAAATTTAAACAAATCCATCATTTTGCAATTAAATATACTGTTAAAATAAATATATATATATATATATATAAATAAATGTATATTTATATATATATATATATATATATATATATATATAAATATATATATATATATAAAGATTTATTTTTTGACAGTCTATTTAATTGCACAATAATGGGATTTGTTTAAATTAAATTATTGAACAACGAAACTGATTTTATTAAAACGAAAATGTGTTTTATTAATTAAATATTAATTAGTACAGGAAGCTCCATTAAGCCGTTACTTCATATTGCCGGCAATAGAGCATTCTGTATTAATCATCACTTTACTTTAATGAAAACATCAAATGTTTCTTCTAATTATGTTATCACAATAGCATTATTAGCCCCTTAAGGACAGAGCCTGAAATGGCCTTAATGACAGAGACAAATTTTATGAATATGACCAGTGTCACTTTATTCATTAATAACTTCGGGATGCTTTTACCTATCCGGCTGATTCTGAGATTGTTTTCTCGTGACATATTGTACTTTACATTTCTGGTAAATTGGAGTCGATACTCATAACGAATCTTTATGAAAAAACCCCAAATGTGAAAAAATGCATTTTTTCAACTTTGAAACTTTTTTGCTTATACAGAAAGTGGTTATACCACATAAATGATATATTAAATAGCATTAGCAACATGTCTAATTTATGTTGAAAGCATTTATTAAACGATCTTTCATTTTTTTAGACAATAGGAAGCTTAAAACATTAGCAGCAAATTTCCAAATTTTCAAAATATTATAATAATATATATTTTTAGGGACCTGTTCAGGTTTAAAGTGTATTTGAGGGGCCTGTATGTTAGAAAGCCCCACAAAGCACCCCATTTCAGAAACTGCACCCCCCACACTCTGCAAAAGCATATCCAGAAAGTGTTTTAACCCTTTAGGGGAGTCACAAAAATAAAAGCCAAGTGGGGCGTGGCCTGGACAGCAAGGAGAGCAGACGCATGTAGGAGCTGCTCCGTGAGGATCCCACTGTTTTCATTATCCTGCACTAATCCTGAGCACGCTTTGCACCTGTAACCTGGGTGGCAGACCGGTGGCACCACTCACCTACGATATGAGCCCCACTAGAGCACAGCAAGCTGCGGCGGAGCGGCTGGCGGAGTTCACCCGCCATGAGGCCCAAGATGGCGCCGGATCCTCTCAGTCACAGCGCTCGTAGAGCGGCGCGCCAGACCCCTTTGCCTCTGATGGAGAAGATCAGCCGGAACCTACGCTGAAAGAGGTATCGGCACAGCTTGCCTCTGTACTAGAGGCTATTGCAGCCAGCACTTCCTCCCTCACTGGGAAGATTGAGGAGGTAAAAATAGACGTGGGGCTCCTGAGGCAGGACATGCAGGCACTCAGAGAGAGGGTCAGACATGTGGAGGATCGGGTGTCCGGGCTGGAGGACAGGATGGAACCGATCCCTGCTGCAGTAACCGCCCTGGAACACCAAGCGGAGGGATGGCGCCAGAAAGCAGACGATCTAGAGAACCGGCTCAGGCGCAATAACCTGCGGATTATAGGCCTGCCGGAGAGGGCTGAACGGCAAGATCCGATCGCCTTTACAACACAGTGGCTGACTTCATTATTGCCTGAGGTAACTTTCTCATCTGCGTTCGCCATTGAACGAGCTCATAGGGTGCCTGCTAGGCCTCCACAGCCGGGGGCACCTCCTAGGCCTTTCCTGGCTCGTCTCCTGAACAGCACAGACCGAGATTTGGTCCTGCGCCATGCCAGGCGGTTGGCGGAGATCACATATAATGGTGCTCATATTTCCATCTTCCCTGATTTCTCAGCGGAGCTACAGAAAAAACGGGCAACGTATACGGTGGTGAAACGTAAACTCCGTGAGAAGAATATTCCCTATTCTATGGCGTATCCTGCTCGTCTCCGGGTGGTAGATGGTGAGAGAGCGGTATTTTTTGGGACTCCACAAGAGGCGGAGGAATGGCTATACCGCCAGCATGGACGCTCACCCAACCGTCCTTAAGAGCATGGGCTTTCATGCAGATGAATATCGGCTGATATCTCGGTGCACAGTTGCTATGCTAACTAGTATGGTTGTTTGTTCCAGATTTCTCATAAGTTGCTGCCCACGGACACACTGACGACATGGTCTGTTCTAAGAAAGGCTGTGATGGGCATCTCTATTTCTCGTTTATATGAAAAGTGACTGACCAGCCTCTATCACTTTGGTTGTGTACTTCTAGTGTCACCACCCAGGACGATGGGATTAATATACAGCATATTACCAATGTGATGTTGGCCTTAAAGGTTTATAGTGGGCTCTCAGCTAACATATACTGCCCTAGAGGTGGTCTTTGTCACAGTTTTCACTTCTGCTTATTGTATGTGTTATTCCCTGTTTGTTCATCCTGAGTGTGGCTGTCTCTTTATGTACCAACATTACTTGTGGTCCACCATCAGAGGGCAGCATTGCTCCATATCTCATGTTCTATACTGTGTGCTGTTTATCATTCTCATGTGCTAGTATATCACCCTCCCCCCCCCCCTACCACCATGATTCAGTATATACTTACTTAGTTGTTATAACTGAGGCTCTGGTTATACATAGGTACTCCTGCTCTGCGTGAGTGGATGTGGGTGGACCTATATTTTCTGTCTGTTGCTGCGGTCTCCACCGGTTCTTACTTTTCTTTTCTTCATATATCCTTTCTTAGTGTAAAGTGTGACTAAGTATATTTTAATGCGTAGCGGGATTCTTCCCCCGTATGGTATTTGTCACGAACATCAGTGCAACGGAGACGTTTTATTCTCTGTTTCTTTTACAGTTGGTTTGGTTTCTATTTGTTTTGTCACCACGGTTTGGTGATATGGTCATTAAGCACTGGGCCAGTACAGCTTTCTGTTTAATTCTTTTATAGCACAGGTCACATCTTTTTACATACTGTACCTACTATGCGGGGTATTTTCCTACATGGGACACCTTTGCTATATATTATTTGTCTCATGGTGAGGTATGGCATCCATCACTGTAATGTCGTGGAATGTCAGAGGTTTGGGCACGCCAAGGAAACGTGTTATGGTATTCTCACATATTAGACGATTTAACCCCCATATTTTGTGCCTACAGGAGACACACCTCACGCCTGACACATCTCATAGATTGAGGAGACAGTGGGTCCAGTGGTCTGAACATGCCTGTCATACTTCCTTCTCCAGAGGGGTATCGTTACTAGTTAACAAATCTCTCAAATGGGACCCTATTACTGTCCGGAGGGATAAAGAGGGGAGGTTTGTATTTGTCTTTGCTTACATTGATAGTAACCCCTATGTAATTTTGGGTATCTACAACCCCCCACACGCCTCCTTGCAGGTATTACATCAAGCTGCGGTCTTTGCGGCCACGTACCCGCAGGCGAGAGTGCTATGTATAGGGGACCTTAACATGATGATTAACCCTCTTATAGATAAACACTGTGGGGGACAGCCAACGAGCTCACAATCTGGTTCACAGTTGGGGTCCTTATTAACTGAACTTGGATGGGTGGACATTTATAGACACTATCATCCCAATGGGAGGGACTATTCGTGTCATGCAGCGGGTAGACATTCCCTATCTAGGATAGACCATGCACTGGGTACACCATCTATGGCATCTGCCGTTTCTAGAGTGTTCTATTCACAGAGGGGGATCTCGGATCACTCGGCAATGCTGTTGCATGTTCAGACCGCTGGAGCCTATAAGGCCAGAAACCATAGGATACACCCCTTTTGGCTTTCTCTGATAGGTTCTTATGACAGAATCCCTGACCAACTATCTCAGTTTGCTCTTGCTAATGATGCTCATGAAAATAAGAATATACTATGGGAAACGTTTAAAGCTTACTTGCGCGGTTGTGTGCAGTCCACGATTTCGTATCTGAAGCGTTCGTCCGCCCGGGAGGAGATGGAACTAGCAGCACAATGTGCGCATTTAGAGCAGCAATTTATACGAGATCCTAGTGACTCACATAAGCAGGCCTGGTTGGTGGCAGGTCGCAAATATTTACTCCACATTACAGAAAAAGCGAGCAGGAAATTATTCTTTACTAAACAAACGTTTTTTGAATTGGGGAACCAATCTAGTAAAATGCTTGCACATCTGATTCACCAAAATTCGGCCTCCCCAGCTATACTTAAGATTAGGGACTCTCAGGGCGTGATTCACACTTCGGATCATAATATAGCTGCCTGTTTTACAGACTTCTATGTGGATTTGTACACAACCAAAGTAGACTATACCCAGTCCGAACTAAATAACTATCTGGATGGTATCTCTTTTCCCACCCTTTCTGCAGATAGTAGAGAGGGCATGGAGGCTGCGTTTACCACCGAGGAGCTATTGGAAGCTATCTCAGATATTAAGACGGGCAAAGCCCCTGGCCCGGACGGAATCCCGATTGAGGTCTTTAATCGTTATGTAGATCAATTTCTCCCCATCATGCTTAGTATGTTTCAGTATGCTTTTGACGAGAATAGACTGCCGGACTCTATGAATGAGGCCACTATCATTGTATTATTGAAGCCTGACAAGGATCCTCTAGATTGTAGTTCATATAGACCCATCTCTTTACTGAATCTAGATTATAAAATTCTCACGAAAATGTTGGCTAAAAGACTCAATAATTATATTACTGAGATTATTCATAGTGACCAATCGGGATTCATTCCGGGCCGTTCTACCTCGGATAAAATCCGTAGAGTACAGTCTCTTGTCCAGGTGGGGGGAGCAAAAGGCGAGAATTGGGCCATGGCCTCGTTAGACGCGGCCAAGGCATTCGATTCTGTGGAATGGGGGTATCTACTGGAAGTCTTGAAGCGGTTTGGATTTGGTCCTAATTTTCTTAAGTGGGTATCCTTATTATATCAGGTCCCAAAGGCAAGGCTTATGGTAAATGGCGTGTATTCCCAATATTTTCCATTATCTCGGGGGACTAGACAGGGATGCCCATTGTCACCCCTATTGTTTGCCTTAGCTATCGAGCCCCTGGCGTTAAGGATACGGAGGGCTCCACTATATAAAGGCATTATAATAGGTGATAGAGAGGATAGAGTAGGGTTATATGCTGACGATACTATTCTTTTTTTGTCTTCTCCCCAAACTACCCTCCCACTGGCGATCTCCCTTATTAACCTGTTTGGAAGATATTCCGGCCTTTATATTAATTGGTCCAAACCCGTTTTTATGCCACTATGCCCCGACGGTTGGACGGCTAATGCTCAAGGGTTGCCCGTGGTGGCCCAATTTAAATATTTGGGCATAATAATCTGTAGACAATATTCTCTAGATGCCAAGGCGAATGTTTATCCCCTATTGGAATACATAAAATCCAAGTTTAAGATCTGGTCGACTCTCCCTCTAGCAGTACCCGGGCGTATTAATCTCATTAAAATGGTGATATTACCTAAATGCCTGTATGTATTGGAGCATGCTTCTGCCCCGGTTCCCATGTCCTTCTTTAGAAATCTACACTCTTTACTTCCATCCTTTGTATGGGGGGCATCTAGATCCAAATTGAGCTTACTAACACTTCAGAGGCCTAAGGCGTATGGTGGAATGTCTCTACCAGATATATATTTGTACTATCTGGCGGGACAGTTGAGGTATCTCGAGAGGTGGGTGGAAGCAAAGATTTTACCTAATAGGGAACATCATTTGGCTCACTTCCTGGATCTCCAGCATTTATGGCCTGTCTTAGAAGGCGGATATTTAAAACCCTCCCGGCTTCTACCGCTACACAAGTTAGCATCACAAGTATGGGGCGCAGTCAAAAAAACTGCTGCATTATCAGGGAGTGATGATAGAGACACCTTTATGGTATCACCCTAATTTACCGCATTTCTCTGAACACCTGGAACCCCGCTTCTGGATACGACATGGGGTCTGTACAGTGGGGGATGTGTGTAGAGGCCAGGTCTTCTGCTCATTCCAGCAATTGCAAGACAAATTTGACTTACCATCTATGTATCTATGTATAGATATTTACAACTCTGGCATGCTTTCAACGCCCAATTCCCGAGACCCTCTCTACCTTTTTCAGATTATCCTCTTATCGGTGTGTTTAGATCTCAGGGCCCTGGAGGCCTGATCTCTGCACTATACTCATTCCTCATACAGTACCGAATAGAGAATAATCCTTTACCAGTGGAAGACAGGTGGCGCTCTTCCTTAGGGGAGTTGTCTGAGGACGAGTGGTCTGACGTCCTATCCTCTCATTTGTATGTTTCTCCTGCCGTCAACAATAGACTGACACAGTTGTTTATCATTCACCAAAGTTATCTCACTCCTGTTAGAATGCACAGAATGGGTAGATACCCTTCAGAGGAATGTCATAGATGCCACTACCCGAGATCCGACTTTTGGCATATGCTCTGGACTTGTCCAGATGTTGGATCTTTTTGGCAGGAAGTCACAGTCCAGTTGTCTCAGATGATAGGTATCACGGTACCGTGTACCCCCAAAATATGTTTGTTAGGTTTACTGGACGAAGAGGTGTGGCCTCATCATTGTAGAATTTTTCTTAGAGCATCTTTATTCATGGCACGAAAGACAATAGCGATGAGATGGATGGATTTCAGACCCCCTTCAGTGAGCAAATGAAAAAAACTAGTTAATTCCACGCTATCATATGAGTTTATTGTATACAAACATAGAGGCTGCCCTGGGAAATTTCGCAAAGTGTGGGGTTGGTGGTGTGACTCACCTCTGACGGCATTTCAGCCCAGTAGATTTATACGGATTGGAGAACACAATCTCCCTTCCCCTCACGGGGGGGACTAGTTTAACTTCGTATACTTCTTGTGTGCGGATGTTTTTCCCAGTTATAATGTGACCTGTGCGATATTTGTTACATTGTGCTACCTTCCTTTTTCTGTACTGCCAATTCTGTTTTATGTTTGATCACTTAGTGGACACAAGTATATTTCTTTCTGCTCTGCTGAGCTGTCATGTACGTTATGTTATGATATATGATATTGCTTGTGTCTGTTCTTTATCCTTCAATAAAAGGAGTTTAAAAAATAAAAATAAAAGCCAAGTGTGTAAGAAATTTGAAAATTTTAATTTTCTGTGCAGAGATTTTATTGTAATCCAATATTTTTCATAATTATAAACCTATTACCAGAGAAATGCACCCCAATAATTATTGCCCCGTTTCTGCAGTTTATAGAAATACCCCATATGTGGCCCTATTGCGCTATTTGACGCAACCACAAGCCTCAGATATAAAGGAGCGCCTAGTGAATTTCAATGCCTCCGTTATATTTGGTCATTTTTGACTGTACCACTTCAGGTTGGCAGAGGCTCTGGGGTGCCACAACCTAAAATACACCCCTAAAGGGACACCATTTAGAAAACTATACCCCTCAAGGAATGTAACAAGGGGTGTGGTGAGCATTTGGACCCCACAGGTGCTTCACAGATTTTCTGAACAATATGGCGTGAAAAAAGAAAAATTTATTTTTTACACTAAAATGTTGTTCTAGCCTTCAATTTTTCATTTTCTTAAAGGGATAAGAGGAAAAAAAAGACACAAAATGTGTAGCGCAGTTTCTCCCGAGTATGGAAATACCCCACATGTGGCGATAAAGTGCCAAGGGGGCGCAGGACGAGCCTCCAAAGGGAAGGAGCGCCAATTGGCTTTTGGAAGCTGAATTTCACTGGAAAGGATTTCAAGGGCCATGTTGCATTTACAGAGCCCTCGTGCTGCCAAGACACTGGAAACCCCCCACAAGTGACCCCATTCTGGAAACTACACCCCTCAAGGAATCTAACAAGGGGTGCAGTGAGCATATGGACCCCACTGGTGACGGGCACGAATGTGGAACAATGTGACGTGAAAGGGAAAATTTTCATTTTTTCACTTTCATGGCACAAATGTGCCCGTCATCAAGGGGTCCATATCCTCACTGCACCCCTTGTTAGATTCCCTGAGGGGTGCAGTTTCCAGAATGGGGTCACTTGTGGGGGGTTTCCAGTGTTTTGGCAGCACGAGGGCTCTGTAAATGCGACATGGCGTTCATCATCCATTCTAGCCAAATCCAACCTCCAAAATCCAAATGGCGCTCCTTCCCTTCGGAGGCTTACCCTGCACCCGCATAGTGCTTTATGTCCACATGTGGGGTATTTCCGTACTCAGGGGAAATTGCGCTGCACATTTAGTGTTTTTTTTTTTATCTTTTAGCCCCTTGTGAAAATGAAAAAATCATGACAAGATTAATGATTTAGAGTAAAAAATTTACAAAAATTACACTAAATGTTGGTCTAGCCTTGATTTTTTCCATTTCCACAAGGGGTTAAAAAAGAAAATGAACACAAAACGTGTAGGGTAGTTTCCCCTGAGTACGAAAATACCCCACATGTGAGCATAATGTGCCATATGGGCACAGGGCAAGCCACCAAAAGGACAGAGCGCCATTTTAAGGCTAAAATGGAGGATGGAGGCCATGTCGCATTTACAAAGCTACTGTGCTGCCAGGACAGTCGAAACCCCCCACAAGTGAACCCATTCTGGAAACTACACCCCATAAGGAATCTACCAAGGGGTGCAGTGAGGATATGGACCCCAATGGTGACGGGCACTTACGTAGAACATGTGCCGAGAAAATAAAAAATACAATTTTTTTTCATTTTCACGTCCCAAATGTGGCCGTCACCAGGGGCCATATTCCCGCTGCCCCCCTTGTTAGATTCCTTATCGGGTGTAGTTTCCAGAATGTGGTCATTTGTGGGGGGTTTCTACTGTCCTGGCCGCACAGAGGCTTTGTAATTGCATCATGGCATCCTCTAATGGGAATGGCGGCCATACCTATTTAGCTGGGGAAAAGGGACAATTCTAATTTATTTGGGGGTATTAGGCCAATTATTGGTTTATAAGGTTGAAAATGACAGGTGTCCATCAAATTCAACCTGTGTTGACCCAGAGGAAGGCAAAAAACCCTCGTGAGGCAGACGACAGTAGCCTCATCACAGGGGAAAAATTCCTTCCCGACTCCATAATGGCGATCAGAATAATCCCTGGATCAACGTGACCCCTGAAATAGGAATAAGGGACAGAATTTAGATAATGTAGAACCCCAATGACGTGTGGTACGCCTTGGAGAGATCCAGTATGCAGAGGCCAGGGGGATCAGGACAGGTGTCACACTGGAAAATGGTGTCCTTCCTGATCCCCCTGTTACGCCACACTCTGCACTTCTTCTGGGGTCTCCTGGTTTCCAGTGTGGGGGACGTCACCTGGAAAATGTTGCCCTGGTGCGATACGGGGTCCCTCACATCCAGAAGCGCTGGGTCCGCTCCATGGCTGCTAAATATTAGGGCTCTATTACTACTTCTGATATGTTCAGATCGTGCCGCAAGCTACAGGGCAGCGAGGGACCGGAAGAGGGGGGGTGCTGGTATAAAAGTTATCCCCGTACAGGTGGTAACCTTTATCCAGCAGTGGATAAGTTCCCGGACGATCTTCCCACTTGTTCCGAGGATGGGGGGGCGAGGGGGCATCTGGGGGCTGGATTCGGGTGTCCCTTCCTACATACACTCAAAGGGTACGTGCACACTGCGGAATCGCGACAGATAACCCTTCGTGCATTCCGCAGTTGGCACCCGCCGGCGGAGTGATGCAGGCACACATCTCCACACGTGTCATAGACTCCATTCTATGCATGGGCGGATTCCGCTCTCCGTCCAACGTATTCATTCTTTGGATGGACGATGGAATCCGCCTGTGCATAGAATGGAGTCTATGACACGGGTGGAGACACGCGCCCGCATCAGTTCGCCGGCGGGTGCCAGCTGCGGAATGCACAAAGGGTTATCCTTCGCCATTCCGCAGTGTGCACGTACCCTAAATCTGTAAGTGTACCCTGAGGTACGCTCACAGAGTTTGTAGAATTTCACGCCATACCGTCAGCTTATTGGGACGGTTCTGGCGGAAAAGACGTGTCTGGGGGGCAGCGTACGCTACGCTACCCCCAGACACGTCACTGGATGATAAGGATGAGTAGGATGAATGGAGGAAAGAGGGAACCCCCCCATTCATCCTCACTGTCTGTTTCGGTGTCTGAGGCAATAATAACGTATCCCTCTGACGCCAAAAACACCCTGGGGGTCATTTTTATACGGGGATTGGTATATGGGGTATGTAGTGGTGTAGTGTCAAACTTTATTCAATGTAGTGTGGTGTAATGTAGTGTTTTTTACGTGTTTTTTTTTTTTACAGTAAGTATAAAAAAAACCTACGCCAACAAAGGCGTTGCTGATAAATGCCGCACTTATGTGCGGCACTTATCAGCAGACCGTGGCAGTAGGATATAAAAAAAAACACCCTACGCCAAAAAGGAGGAGTTGCTGATTAGCAGCGCACTTTCGTGCGATGCTGATCAACAGTAAGCGGCGATAGGGTGCGGAAAATAGAAAAAAAAATTGGAAAAAAAAACAACTTTTTCTACATTCTGAACATCCCTGTAGCTGCTGATAAGTGTATTACACATATCAGCCGCTAGGGAACAGCAGAGCGCAAAATCCGGAAAAAGACGAGGCTGGAGCCGAAAATAGCCGAAAAAAGCCGATGGGGACCGCCGGAAAGAGCCGAAGACCGAATGAGAAGACTGAGGACGCCGCGAACCCGGAAGACGCCGATCAGGACCCCGGGACAGGTGAGTAATGTACAAATACCTGCTCTGGACCCCTCAGCTACCTAGCTGAGGGGTCCAGAGCAGGTATTTACTATTTGGGGGACTCTGATCGCCGTGCCACCGGCCCGATCGCCGTGAACGGCCGGTACCGGCCGGCCGTTCACGGCGATCGGGCCGGTGGCACCGTGACCACTATTACTTTTTACAGTAATGGCAGTCGGTGCCATCCTCGGACAGCACCGACCGCCATTTTTTTCTGGGTCATCGGTTCCGATTGCCGCTATTGGCTGATCTGAATTGATCAGCCAATAGCGGCGATCGTAAGCACGGGGGGTGTTAACCACCCCCCGTGCCGAGAAGCTAAGATGGCCTGCTATGATTTATAGCAGGCCATCTTCCCCGATCGCTGTGTGCGAACACGCAGCGATCGGGGAAACATCGGGCGTAAATTTACGCCCTGATGCGTTAAGTACCAGGGCGCGAGGGCGTAAGTTTACGCCCGATGTCGTTAAGGGGTTAGAAGAAACATTTTGAATTATATGTGCGCTCAGCTGATTCTTGCAGAATCTGAGACAAGGTTGGGCCTTGGTCAGCCTCATTTGCCCCTATTGACCCAAGAGGACATGGTTCACAATGGTGAGCCCCCTGCCTAAGAATCTTCTGGGAACTCCCCCAGTCTCCTCAGCTACTGACTCACAGTAGCAGAGATTACTTTAAGCATCCCTGCCAGGTGTGGGCAGAGTCTAAAAATCTTGCAAGTAGCAAGTTCTTATCTAAAAGCATGGTGTTCTCTCCTGATGCCAAATCCATAGGAATAATCTGGAGTCTTCTGTATACCCTCAGTTAATAACTCAAGAGGGCAGGCTTGTCCGAAGCTTGACTGCCATCAACAAGATGGAAATTGATATGTTGTCAAAGTGGTGACCACTCTTCTGCAGTCCAGAGCCACAACTGTCTACAGAACCTACCTGAAGGTAAAAAAGATGTTTGAAGCCTGGTGGGTTAAAGTCTCTTCCACATTTCCATTGTTACAATCCATTTCTTCAGAATGGCTTAAAGAAGAGATTAAACATCAGAGTTTACGTCTCTGTGATCCTAGACAGAAGATTATCGCATGATGGGCAGAGAATTGGGCCTACTATCTCAGACACATCCCCAGCTGGGATTTGGAACTCTTAGTGGATCAGCTCTGTGAGACTTTGCCAGTTGACTTCTTGTCTCAGAAACTTTGCTTTCTGTCCGTTGTTACCGCAGCTAATCCGGTAAGTAAAATTCCAGCACTTGGGCGTCGGAGCCCTACCTTATTTTCCTGTAGGATTGGGTGTTGGTGAGAATTTTACCCAAAGGTTGCATCTTTAATTTAAAACAAATCGACAGATTGAGTTGCCTTTGTTCCTGCTGAAACCCTTCAATGAAGAAGAGTTGAAGAAAAACAAGAATCTGCAGATCCTTGAAGTCTAAGGGCCCTATTCCACCGGACGATTATCGTTCAGATTATCATTAAATCGTTGAATCTAAACAATAATCTTTCAAGAGAAATGCAGTTAACGATTAACGACTGAACGAGAAATCGTTGATTGCTTTATAAGACCTGGACCTATTTTTATCGTTGCTCCTTCGCAAAACGTTCGCAAATCGTTCGCATTGAATAAGACATCGTTCAGTCGTTCGCAATAGATACGAACGCAATAGCGAATAAATAGCGAAGAAAAAACGATCGCAATTACGATCATAAGTAACGATTATCGTTCCATGGAAATGAGTGAACGTTTTCAGGTCTTTCGCAATAGCGGTCGTTTGAGATCGTTAATCCTTAACGATTATGCAAACGATAATCGTCCGGTGGAATAGGGCCCTAAGTGGATAATACAGCCCAGCCAGTATTCTACCAGGAAGGCAGGTTTAAAGTACCTAAGCCTATTAGAGCCCCCTTTACAAGGGCAATGTCCACGCATTCTGTACTTGACAAAATCTGCATGACTGCTTCTTGCGTATAGACTGGATATTAGGTCATACGAACAACCTTCAGAAGAAGTGTGGTTATGGCAAATAAATGTCCCCTCCCCTTCTTATGTGGCTTGCTACATCCCCATTCGTGCTGATGCTTAGGACGTAAGGGAAAGGGTAAATTTTTACTTACCGTAAATTATCTTTCCTGTAGTCCTAAGCAGCAGCACGGACTACCCTCCCAAATGTTTTCTTAAGTATTGTCGTTAGAATTACACAAGGAGCCTAGGTTAGGCCAGGTTCTTATAGGCGGGGTTCAATTAAGTCTTGTTACCATCTGTCCTATCATTGCAGGGAGATAGAATCTTCCCCATTCGTGCTGCTGCTTAGGACTACAGGAAAGATAATTTATGGTAAGTAAAAAATTACCCTATATTGGTGATTTGTATAAGTTTTGGGGGGCAATACAATACTTTAATAAGAATTTTTACCGGACTTCTCCTTCAACCTCTTGGGGACATATGCCATACCCATACGTCATATGTCCGCAAGAGCAGTTCAGAGTGGGGCCTTTGCAAAGTACAATTAGTGACGCAAAAAATAAGGACTCATGTGGGTTTCTAGGTGAAAAAATGCAAGTGCTATGGCTTTTTAAACACAAGGAGGAAAAAACGAAAATTGGCTCCGTCTTTAAGAGGTTAAGGTAGGTAGTATGTGCCATATAGGCCTCCCCTCCAGCACCATCTCATGTAGGTAATCCCCCTGGTATGTATTCCCCATGCTGCCACCCTCTTTCCCAGCAGTAATCTCCCTGGTAATCCTCCTGGTGGTTAGACACCACCACCATCACTGTGACTAGACTGTACCTCCAAATTAGGTGCCCCCTTTTCAGTTAGCCAGCACATGCCCCAACCACATAGCTCTCCTCCACTATAACTAAGGGAAAAAAGCCATACTTACCTGCTGTGCGATTGCAGTACTGTAGTCCGCTCCCTGTGCCCCCACCAAATTACGCTACTGAAGCAGATGAGTTTAAACACTGCACAAACTCTTATTTTTTTTTACTAAAGATGTTTATTGTGTTTTTGGTACTTATTGAGTATGAAATTTCAAATCTGAAAGATGAAAATATAATTGAAAGCCCAAATATTAATGAAGTTTTAAGTTATCATTGTAGATAATCCCAAATTTTTTAAAGACTGATGACACAAGACAGGATATACAGTGACCTCCTGAAGCAACGTTCAGCTTCACGCAGACAACCCCTGAGGCCAAAGGAGACAGATGATGGACGAAGCTTCACATGCTGCAGTTTACGGTCTCTTCCCAAGGTAACCGTACAAAGTGTACAAGTGGATGGGGAGATATGGATCTGTTTGTTTTTAAGTCTTTTCCAGAGATTAGCAGCGACAAGCTGAGAGACCAGCGGATGGAGAGGAGGTAGGGTGAAGATGGCATCCTGACAGTAAGAAACTGTGTTTGCCAGCTGCTTTGTATCTCATTGCAAACTATCTGACAAAACTCGCAGAAGGGAGCCATGTGTAATGTGGTGTAATATCCTCACATTGGGCGGCCCAGGGGTCAACAAATATAACAAAAGAGATTTGTGTAGAACTGCTTTTATCTACACCTGTCATAACCCAGGGGCGTAAAAAGGGGGGTGCAGAGGGAAGCTGCCCTGGGCGCAAGCCTGTGGGGGTCCCCAGTCTCCCCAGACACAGAAAGCCTCTGTCAGCAGCCATACTATGACTCTTGAAAAAGAAACCGATACGGTTCCGAAACGCGTAGGGTCTTTTTAATAAACTTTTATAGTTTTATATTATTCATCTGGTCACCATTAGTCGGACCTGCACCTGGATCCTCGTTGTTAAAGTTTGGGGGTGTTTTCCTAATTATTCCCTTGGTGTAGTTCGGGAGTGGCTGCAGTTCGCAGGTTTATGCTTTTCATGCTATTCCGAGAGTTGTGCCTCCTGGTCAGCACAACTCTATCAGTTGAGGGTTACCATATTCTATCCCTTCAGCCCTTTTAGTCCAGCTGATCAGCGCCATGGGGCGCTGTCTTTTGTTTTTCTTTTAGTTGTGATGATTCGGGCCTTGACTGATTGTCTATGTAAGTCTATGAATCCTGACTGATTTCACTGACAAAGAGTGGGAAGCAGCCTGTGCTTAATACGGTCCTCTCCCATCTCATTCTGCCGATCGGTACAGGTGTGAACACTCAGACCCAGACCGATCAAAACTTTTGACGTGTGACATACCAAAAGTTTTTTTTATGGTGACAGTGACACTTGAAGCATTAATGCATTAAGTCTAAAGGCCCTATTACACGGAACGATTATCGTTTAAAAATTCGCTAAAACGATCAAAATGAACGTTCGCTAAAAAAATCGATACTTATCGCTAGCGAACGCTCATTATAGCGAATCTTTAAACGATAATTGCTATGTGTAATACAGCCTTAACTGCAGCCTGTGATATATGTGGTGATATGTATGGTGATGTGTATAGTGATATGTGTGGTCATATCTATGGTGATATATGTGGTGATATGTATGGTGATGTGTAGTGTGATTTATGTGGTGATATGTATGGTGATATGTATGGTGATAATACTATATATTATTTTATTTTTGTTCTATCCCCTGGGGTTCTGGGGTCACCTCTACACATTGAGCCTTTACAGAACATCTTGGGGGAATTTATCAAGACTAGCATACCTATACACCGATCCTAGATAAAGCCCCGTCCCTATGCACACTGTTGGTTTAGTAAGAGGGGCATGCCTCTTAGTTAGTGATGAGCGAGTACTAAAATGCTCGTGTGCTCGTTACTCGAGCCGAGTATTTCCCGATACTCGAGTGCTCGTTTCGAGTAACAAACCCCATTGAAGTCAATGGGAGACTCGAGCATTTTTTGAGGGGACCCAAGTTCGGTAGAGGGAAGGTCGTGTGAAAACCTGTCAACCTCAGAAATTGATGAAAACACAACGAAAATGGACAGGAAACAGCAGGGGCAGCATGTATGCATGCCTCTGAGGCTGCCTAATGGCACCATTATGCCTAATTCTGTGCAACAGCCTGGTTAAAACAGAGGTAGGCATAGGGACAACCCAAAAACTCAGCCTGACACAGTATGGCATTGAGAACACAGGGAACCATTAAAACAGAGGTAGCTTATCATGAACCACCCAAAAAATCAGCCTGACACAGCATAGCGGTGAGGACAGAGTGAACAAGGTAGAAGCGGTAGCCAGTCAGCCTTCCAGTATGGATGCCAGTAAAGGCCCAGCAGTAGTCAACATGGATGCAAGTAAAGGCCCAGCAGTAGTCAACATGGATGCCAGTTAAGGGCCAGCAAAAAGGAGGCAAGGGCAGGCACACCTAGTGAGGCTCCCCAAAACTAGGCCAGACAGTGCAGGGCCTTGAACACACAGAGAGCCATTACAAGTTAGTGAGGAAGCTAGTGAGGCTCCCCAAAACTAGGCCAGACACAGCATGGCATTCAGCACACAGAGAGCCATTACAAGTGAGTGAGGAAGCTAGTGAGGCTCCCCAAAACTAGGTCAGACAGTGCAGGGCCTTGAACACACAGAGAACCATTACAAGTGAGTGATAAAGCTAGTGAGCCTCCCAAAAATTAGGCCAGACAATGCATAGCATTCAGCACACAGAGAGCCATTACAAGTGAGTGAGGAATCAATTGAGCCCACCCAAAAATTGGAGTGAGTCCAGGGGCTGGGATATGTAGTTGACATGAACCCGGGTGCTGACAGCTAACTGGCTAGGCCTGCTCTAACTCACCACTCACCATCAAGAGCAACCAGTGCCGCTCCTCCGAAGACGTAGTGTGACGTCAGAGCATGGCAGTGAAGACACAGAGAACAAGGCAAGGGCAGGCACACCAGTAGTCTACATGGATGCCAGTTAAGGCCCAGCAACAACGAGGCAAGGGCAGGCATACCAGTAGTCTACATGGATGCCAGTTAAGGCCCAGCAACAACAAGGCAAGGGCATGTACACCAGTAGTCTACATGGGTGCCAGTTAAGGCCCAGCAACAACGAGGCAAGGGCAGGCACACCAGTAGTCTACATGGATGCCAGTTAAGGCCCAGCAACAACAAGGCAAGGGCAGGCACACCAGTAGTCTACATGGATGCCAGTTAAGGCCCAGCAACAACGAGGCAAGGGCAGGCACACCAGTACACAAATCACTTGGTACGAAATGGACAAAACAATGAGGCAAAATTAGGGACGCCAGTAAACTATAGGCCCAGCAGTAGTCGACATGGATGCCAGTTAAGGCCCAGCCAAAAGGAGGCAAGGGCAGGCACACCAGTAGTCAACATGGATGGCAGAGGTAGGCATATGGACCACAAATCATTTGGTTTGAAATGGACAAAACCGAGGTTGACATCTGGCATTCCACAATGACTCTGCGTTGCTGGTAAACCCTGGCTACCATCTGGAAGGTGGAATTCCACCTCGTGGGCACGTCGCACAGCAGTCTGTGAGCCGGCAGTTGCAAGCGCCTTTGCACTGCCATAAGGGTGGCAGCATCCGTGGTTGACTTGCGGAAATGCGCACAGATGCGCCGCACCTTGGTGAGCAAGTCAGCCAAATTGGGGTAGGTCTTAAGAAACAGCTGCAACACTAGGTTGAACACGTGGGCCAGCAGTGAAGTTCTATGCAGAATGTACTACAAATCCCAGCAATACAGTGTAGTACCCACTAGTTTTGGGGGGGCTGTACGGTACAATCCGGCTAGGCCAGCTGTCAGTCACCATCAAGGGGACACTTGATGCCTCTCGACCGGGTGTGGTGAGGCCCCGGCCACGGCTAGACAAGAAAATATAAAATAAAACAGCTGGCTCGTTGGCGGGGGCGCGATCGGCGGGCCCCCGGCAACCAGTCCCGCTCCTGTAGCAGTTGGGTTAACATTCCCTGCATCACGTTACTCCCCACCCGTACCCCCACCACACTTTCGATTTTCAATTTGAATGTAGCAGTTGGGGTAACATTCCCTGCATAATGTGATTCACCACCTCTCCCCCACCGCTTTTTTGATTTTGAAATTGACTTTGATCCTTGAGGATCTGGCAATTGTCTCACCATTACAAGTGAGTGAGGAAGCAAGTGAGGCTCCCAAAACTAGGCCAGACACTGCATGGCATTCAACACACAGAGAGCCATTACAAGTGAGTGAGGAAGGAAGTGAGCCCACCCAAAAATTGGAGTGAGTCCAGGGGCTGGGATATGTAGTGGACATGAACCCGGGGTGCTGACAGGTAACTGGCTAGGCCTGCTCTCACTCACCACTTACCATCAAGGGTACACTTGATGCCTCTCGACCGTGGGTGGTGAGGTCCCGGCCACGGGTAGACAAAAAAATAAAATAAAACAGCTGGCTGGTTGGTGGGGGCGCGATCGTCGGGCCCCCGGCAACCAGTCCCGCTCCTCTGCAGACGTAGTGTGACGTCAGAGCATGGCAGTGAGGACAAAGAGAACCATTAGAAGTGATACAGAAGCAATACAGTGTAGTGCCCACAAGTTTAGGGGGGGCTTGACAGTGCTATCTGGTATGGGCAACAACTGTACACATTTTGTCACCCCAATACAATGAGCAGTGAAGTAAGTTCTATGCAGGATGCACTTCATATCCCAGCTATACAGTGCAGTACATACTAGTTTAGTGGGGGCTTGACGGTGCTATCTGGTATGGGCAACAATTGTACACATTTTGTCACCCCAATACAATGAGCAGTGAAGTAAGTTCTTTGCAGGATGCACTACATATCACAGCTATACAGTGCAGTACACACTAGTTTAGGGGGGGCTTGACGGTGCTATCTGGTATGGGCAACAACTGTACACACTTTGTCACCCCAATACAATGAGCAGTGAAGTAAGATCTATGCAGGATGCACTACATATCCCAGCTATACAGTGCAGTACACACTAGTTTAGGGGGGGGGGGGCTTGACGGTGCTATCTGGTATGGGCAACAACTGTACACACTTTCTTTCACCCCAATACAATGAGCAGTGAAGTAAGTTCTATGCACTACAACTCCCAGCTATACAGTGCAGTACACACTAGTTTAGGTGGTGCTATCTGGTATGGGCAACAACTGTACACACGCTTTGTCACCCCAATACAATATGAGCAGTGAAGTAAGTTCTATGCGAGATGCACTACAACTCCCAGCTATACAGTGCAGTACACCAGGACCACCAGCCCCAAAATCAAAAAGGAGTACACTGAGCACTTCTATCACTGACACTCTCCCTGACCAGCAGCAGCTCTGTCCCTGATCTCTCACAGCATGCGTCTGAAGTGAGTACTGCCGGCGCCGAGTTTTATATGGCAGGATCATCTGATCTGGCCAACCAATCGCTGCTATCGACATGTACAGTATGGGTCCCACGTCATTGCAGGATGTACCAAAGAGTCTCCTGCATGTTTATTGGCTGCGAAAAAGCGCGCAAAATTACAGGAAAGGATGATGAGATTTCCTTGAGTATCGCGAGATGCTCATCCGAGTAACGAGTACCATTGAGTACCCTAATACTCGATCGAATACCAAGCTCGGACGACAGGGCCGGACTGGGACTTAAAATCAGCCCTGGCACTTAAACCTCAGCAGCCCACATATAACATATCTTCCTTAATATATTTCCAGCGGAAGTGTCACCTCCTGCCCCCACCCCCTTCCTGCTCTGACTGAATGACATACATGGCGGTGCTGTGACACTTCAGCTGGTAATGAAAATAATTATTATAAATGTAGTCATGAAGTGCTATTACATCCAGTGACTCACATGAGGTGTCTTCTGTCAGCAGTTGATTCCCAAATCAGATCCCTCCATAACAATGTGACTAATCTGTAGGACCCAGAAATAATGCTCAAGTAATGTCAAATAATAATGCTCCCTTCCTCAGTAGCAATGCCCCATGTACTCAGTAATAACGCCACCTGTAGCCAGATATAGTACCTTCTGTAGTGTTAAAGGGAACCTGTCACCCCCCGTGCCGGGGTGACAGGCTCCCGACCCCCGTTAGAGCCCCCTATACTCACCTAATCCCGCCGGGTCCCGCTTCTGGAGATGGTCGGGTGATGAAGATCTCAGCCGCTGCAGCCCGGCGCGCGCGCTGAGAGATGAGTCCAACACCCATAGAGAATGACAGGAGAGTCCAGCGCTCCGTCATTCTCTATGAGCGTTGGACTCATCTCTCAGCGCGCGCGCCGGGCTGCAGCGGCTGAGATCTCAGTCACCCGACCACCTCCAGAAGCGGGACCCGGCGGGATTAGGTGAGTATAGGGGGCTCTAACGGGGGTCGGGAGCCTGTCACTCCGGCACGGGGGGTGACAGGTTCCCTTTAAACAATGCCCCCTGGAGCCATTAAAGAGGACCTGTCACCCCCCGTGCCGGGGTGACAGGCTCCCGACCCCCCGTTACAGCCCCCTATATTCACCTGATCCCGCCGGGTCCCGCTTTTGGACCCGGTCGGGTCACGGAGATATGAGCTCTCGAAGCCCGACGCGCGCTGACAGGAGAGTCCGACGCACATAGAGAATGAATGGTGAGTCTGATGCTCCGTCATTCTCTATGGGCATTAGACTCTCCTGTCAGCCGCGCCGGGCTTCGAGAGCTCATATCTCCGTGACCCGACCAAATCCAAAAGCGGGACCCGGCGGGATCAGGTGAGTATAGGGGGCTGTAACCGGGGGTCGGGAGGTCTCCTTTAATAATGCCCCTTCCAACCAGATATGCCCCCTGTGGCTAGAGGCAATGCTTCTTGTAGACAAAACATGCCCCATGCATCCAAAGTATGCCCCTGTGGTCAGATACAATGGCCCCTGTAGAAAGGTCTACTGTAGTAAGCTATGCCCCCTACAGCCAGATATGCCCCTTATAGCCAGGTATGTACCCTGCAGCCAGATATGCCCCTTATAGCGAGGTATGTCCACCGTAGTCAGACATGCCACTTGCAGCTTTGTATGCCCATTGTAGCAAAATATGCCTCTTATAGCAAGATATACCTCTTGGAGCCCAATATGCCAATTGTAGCCAGGTATGCCCCCTGCAGACATATGCCTCTTGTGATCAGGCATACCCCCTGCATACTTATGCCCCCTTATGGCCACCTATACCCCCCTGATAGATAGGATAGATAGATAGATAGATAGATAGATAGATAGATAGAAGATACAGTACATAGGAGATTACTAGCTTACTAGATAGATAGAAGGAGGACTTAGATGGATAAGGAGATAGATAAGAGAGATAGACAGACAGAGGAGAGGACATAGGCTTACTTTAAGAACGCTGCACAGGGAGGAGGAGGGAGGACACACACAGGCCGTGCAGGGGTCACAGATCAGCACTCAGCAGGGAAGCACGGCTTGTGTAGAGATGCAGCTCCTGCCGACTGATAACCCCTGAGGCAGAGTTCAGCCCTGTATGTCAGGGCTGCTGAACCTTATCTCCAGGGCCGTTTCTACACACACTGTCCTGTCCTGTCGGCTTCCTGTGAGAGGAGCCGACTGTCTCTAACTCTCCAGCCCTGACTTGACTCCCCAACAACTGCGTCTTCTGCTCTGTCCTGGATCCTCTGCGGCGCGTCCAGGAAGTGACGTCAGCCGTCAGAGGTGGGCACGTCTGCTACACAAAAGGGAATTTTAAGGGGGCAGAGCGGTCCCTAAGTGCTAGCCACGCACGGGGGGTGGGGGCTGTCTGGGGACTTTGCAGAGCAGCTGAGTGAATAGCACGGCCGGCCGGCCGGCCGCGCTGTTCACAACAGCTGCAGAGGGCCGCCGGTGTAAGTATCCAGTGGAACCGGCGGCCCACGGACTGGTAATCCTGGCGGCCCAGCGGGCATTTGCCCGGTCCGCCAGATTACCAATCCGGGCATGTCGGACGAGCACGTTCGCTCATCTCTACTCTTAGTAAATCCGTGGGACCTACACCTTTCTCCCTGGTGTATGCCAGGGCCATAAATGATAAATTTCCCTATGTATTCTGATCTTCCATAATGCATATAGTGTACAAGGCTCCTAGGACTCTTCAACTACAACAGCTGCAAAAACTACAACGCCCAGCATAAACTGACAGCCGGAACCTCTTAGAATATGCTGGGAGTTGTAGTGCATATGAACAGAGAACTCAAGGGTTTTTACCCTCAGAAACTACACCTCCTAGCATACCCTGAGAGCTCCATAATTGTAGGGCATTCTGAGAGTTGTCTGCAGACTGCAGTACAGCACAGATATAAGGACCCACCAGAGACTCCATAAGTGCACCCTGATGACTGTGCTGTAGGGACCTCCCAGGAATCCAGAGCCTAGACACCTGGGCGAACATATCATTCATTTCTGAGTGTGCGCCTTTAAAGCAGGAGGGTGGTGGTACAATTAGGTTATGGCGCTCAAGCATACTTTTTGCACAGGGGCCCTCTGCAGCCTGGATCTGTTCCTGCTCCAGCTCCCTGCACCTCTACTGTGTGGCCTCCAGTCTAATGTGCAGTTAAAGCTCTTTAAAGGGGTTATCCAGCGCTACAAAAACATGGCCACTTTCCCCCTACTGTTATCTCCAGTTTGGGTGGGGTTTTGAAACTCAGTTCCATTGAAGTAAATGGAGCTTAATTGCAAACCGCACCTGAACAGGAGACAACAGTAGGGGGAAAAGTGGCCATGTTTTTGTAGCGCTGGATAACCCCTTTAATGCAGAGGAGTTTCTATTTGGGGGGTCGGGATACGCTGTGTGTAAGGGGGTGGGGGTGGGGAGCTATACCTCTGATTTTAATTTTTATTGAGGGAGGGGCTTTGGGGTATTTATAAAAACATTTTTACTTTTTTTTTTTTTTTTACACATTTTAAGGCCCCCTGGGGGACTTTTACCTGCAATCATTAGATTGCATACACTGTACAATGCACATAGGCATACATAGGCATGTACATAGGCATAGCATTGATCAGTGTTATAGGCACTGTGGCAGACTCAATGAGCAGATCGCCGATCGGACCGCATAGAGGCAGGTAAGAGACCTCCGGTGGTTCGATACAGCGATCGGGACCCGATCATTAAGTGACAGGGGTCTGCCCCTGTCACTTACAATTAAACGCTGCGGTCGCGCCGCTTAAGGGGTTAATGACAGACTGCAGCGCGATTGCTGCAGCCTATCATTATGGTGAGGGCCCTGCTGCTCACTGCAGCCAGCCCCCACCTCCTATGAAGAGCGGTCCGCTCTCAAGCGCACTTCATAGCACAGGGCATACCGATACGCCCAGGGTCGTCTGGGGACAGTCACCCATGGCATATCGGTACATCCTAGGTCGCCTAGGGGTTAAGGCCGGGACCTGGTAAATGGCGGATTTAAATCACTGATCCCTATCATAACGGTAAACATGAATGTGGATTGGATAAACTACATATGGTACTAAAGAGGCATTGACGGTGTAGTAGAACAGGTAGGTCCCATCTGTATTATGGCCTTTCAGAACAGTCTGGCCATTGACACTCCTGGTTTAGAAAGAAGGAATCTGTAAAATGATAGGAGACACTTAGGGGTAGATTTATCAAAGGGTGTAACATTTAGACTGGTGCAAACTGCCCACAGCAACCAATTACAGCTCCTCTTTCCTTTCAGCACTGCCTAAAGCTGAGCTGTGATTGGTTGCTGGTGGCAGTTTGCACCAGTCTAAATTTTACACCCTTTAATAAATCTCCCCCTTATTGCATATACATTGCTGATAACATGGGACTGTTTGGCAAAATGACCAAGGGGCTAACAAGGACTGACTGACATGTCAACAAAACAAAAAGGATATTCATGGACAGATGACCCTTGAGACACATACTTTAGTTGGATTAAAGGCTTGACAGAGAGCTTTATTTTTCCTCCTTTTGTATAGCGTGTTTCATCATACTGTGTGCCAGGAGAATGTTTACTCCTGATTACCAAAAATATCAGCCTGCAGATGGAACCCTTAAAGGGGAACTCCAGATAAGGAAAAAAAATTTCTATTAAAAGTACATTAACATGAGTGCACAGACTGAGGTTAGTTATATTGGAGGTCAGGAATCCGATATCAGGAATGTGATAATTTAATAGTTCGGGAGATTACGCACACGGCGATACCAAATATGTTTAGTTGTTTATTTATTTATATTTATAAAATGGGAAAAGGGGGGTGATTTGGACTTTTAATAGGGGAGTTTTTTTTTTTATTAATAAAAAAAAAAAACATTTGTACTGTAACTGGAAGTCCCCCTGAGGGGAGATCCCCCTCTCATAGAGATCAATGCTGTGCATACACACAGCAAAGATCAATTAGATCGGTAATACATTGCTTTGGCCTGCTGCAGGCCAGTGCAATGTATTGCCGAGTCGGGATCAGCGCCCGGCCCGAAGAACAGATCTCCCCCCCGCTATCCGTCCCACTACACACCAGGGACACCGGGGGCAAAGCATCTAAATGCAGCTGTCAGGTTTGACAGCTGCATTAAGATGCCTAATTAGCCGGGGCGGCAACGGGACCCGCGCCGGCTAATAGAGGCGCTCCCCAGCTACAGATAACAGCCGGGAGCAGCGCCGTTCAGAGCGGTGTCCCGGCGGGACCCCTCTCTGAACTCCCACCGCGTCACCATGACGTATCAGATACGTCATGGGACGCTAAGGGGTTAAAAGTTATATAGATGTGTCTATATAATGTATTACCATATCTGTGTGGTTCTGCCACACTGTTAGCTGTTAGAAATCCAGGAAGTGAAGAAAAATGGCCTCTGTGCCAATCCACATTGTCTTCTGCTCCCACTGCTCTCCCACCTTAGGAGACAAATAATCCATGCCTCTGGTCTCACATTGTGTGTGTTTGCTGAGATCAGGCTGATGATACAGACAGGGGGCAGGGTGTGATGTCACAGGAGGCTTCGCTGGATCCCCCAGAGGCAGACTCAATGAGCAGAACGCCTATAACATTAATCATTGCTATGCCTATGGCATAGCATTGTACAGTGTCTGCAATCTAAGTATTGCAGGTGTAAAAAAAAAAAAAAAAAAAAAAAGTAAAGTTTTTTTATAAGTACCCCAAAGCCCCTCACCCAATAAAAGTTAAAATCCCCCCCTTTCCCATTATATAAATAAAACATATAAAAATAAACACATTACATACCGTAGCGTGCGTAATTGTCTGATCTATTAAAATATAACAACATTTATCCAGCCCCCGCCGCACTTCCAGAAGGGACAACTCTTTTATTGGTGGTCAGTGAGAGGACTGCTCTCACTGACCACCAATAAAATTACACCGGATCACATCAGCTGCAGCCAAACTCCACCGCTGCCTATCCATGACCCTGGCCCGCATCCACACCGCCGCCATCACCGACCCCGTTCACATCGCGTGAGCTCGGCTTGCCTAACTGTCATCCTGACAGAGCTGCCTCCTTAAAGCAGAACATATAGCACCCTATGCGGTGTGGTGAGTATTCCTGCAGGGGTGATGTTCTGGGGTCACTTCCCTGCACTGAGCCCCCACAGATCTATGTATTCTGATCTCCCACAAAGCATCCAGTGTATAGGACCCAACTACAACAGCTGCAGGCACTACAACTCCTAGCATGTACTGACAGTCTGCAGCCCACAGGATATGCTGGGAGTTGTAGTGCCTGCATTTGTTGTAGTTGGGTCCTAGTTTAAAAGTTTGTGCTAGTGTACTGTAGTGATCGCGGGGCTGTGTCAGTACACTACCGCAAACAATATACTGACCCATTTAGACCCCAATGGTACCCATGACTCACTGGTGACGTCTTCTCCGGTTGCCGTCGCTCACTTTTTGCTTTCTTCTCCATCTGGCACAGCCATCATGAAGACTTCTCCGACCACAACTCATCTGCAGAGGGGCAGCTGGAGGTGACTGGGGAAGGGAGGCAGCTGGGGGTGACAGGGGGAGAAGTTGGGGGACAAGGAGAGCAGCTGGGGAGACAGGGGGAGGGGGAGAAGCTGGGGTGACCGGGGGAGCAGGAGAATCTGGGGGACAGGGGGAGCAGCTGGGGCGATGTTAAATATGATGTGTTTTACAATGAACAATATCTTGGTATAATATAATGTAAGTCATATATATACTGCTGACCTCACCATAATAGCACAACACTATTCACTGTATAAAGTGATTGTAATACTGACAGTATAACATCATATTCTATACTAAGGAGACGTGTATAAGTTAGAAATAGATACATAAGTGTACACAGCACTATTCACGGTTACATGACTATGTAGGGTGGTAATGCTGTACACAGCACGATAACTATACATCCATGAGTGGAAACAGGTTATGCTGATGTATAGAGAGAGTTCTATATTTGTTATGGTCATATATGTGCAGACACAAACACTCAATTATAATAAACACGCCCACACACATGACATTGACAGTGAGTCATGAACCTATATAAGATGGTAGTTACCAAGATGGAGGTTGGTTGGATCAGGGCTGTACAGAAGGTATGAGCCCTATGTCACAAGAAGGATCCAGAGCCTTCAAGGAGAAGGTTGTGATGTAAGCGTGAGGAATCCATGATGGAAGCGTGAAGGAAGGAATGTCTCCCAGGATGCTTGAGTGAAGCAACAGCTGCCTGAAGCTCGTGACGATTTGTAAGACAAACCCTTCACTTCAAAGGACTCATATGAACTAAGGACACTAATGGCTGTAAGACGTTTCTCTGATATTCTTTTCTATTCAATTCTGTAATTTCACTACTTTTAAAGAAGAAGCAATAAATCTCCATTTTATAAAGAAACCTCTCTGATGTCATCCTACTGCGGCGAGCCATAAACTACAGGTGCTAACGCCATTTTCTACAGTTTGGCGTGCCAGCCATACCAAGCTCCTTTAGCTTGAACAGGGGGGAAGAGTCGAGACCCCAGAGACATACGTTTCAAGCTTTCGGAACACGGAGAACCTAAGGACAGTAGGAAAGACAACGGGAATCCAGCTACGCGTGACTGTGCTGATGATCAGGAACAAGTTTGTAAGTATGGAAACTTTATCTTCTATTGGGAAATGTACTGTAGAATGTACAGTAAAGTCTAGTAATAAGCCAGATTTAAGTATAGCATGGATGCATTTGTATTCACAATGTAGTGCTATGAATAGAAACTTAGATGAAGATTTAAGATTAAGAAACATTGCACATTTGGTGAATGTTTATCATTCTTTTGTTGAACAATGTATGGATCCTAGTGTAACGACTGTAACTGATCCAAAAATAGACACAGCTACGCAGTGTAGTATTTCTGAAGAGAATGTGTCAATGGGCCATGCTGAAGACAGTTCTTTTCAGAAGAAACTTTTAAATATAAAGGAAGCCAGCTTAAAACTGGAGGTGAAAACATACTTATTTAATCTAAGTAAGGAATTAACTGCATATGATGAGAAAGTGCATATATGCAGAAATTCAGAGCTTTTTGAGAGTTTTGCTGAGAAATTTGATCTATCAAATGAGCAAAAAAACCAATTGTTTAGACTTTGGCTACCAGTAAATATAAGTAGATGCCTAGAATTAAAAAAGTGTTTTGACAATGATGAATGGTTACATTGTGATGACGTAGGACGGTTAAGGTTACTCTGCAATGCTACAGAGGTTCTTACTTTGGACATTTTGAATAAATTAAGAATTGGCTGGAACGAATGTACTTTTACATTCATGTCCATGTACAAACGAGCTTATAAAGTTATTTGTTCTAACTTGTCCAATGTAAAAAATTGCTTTATACAGAAGTTCAATTTCTTAGATCCTGTAACCAGAGTATTGGCATCTGACAAGGAATCTATTTTGGAAGCTGCCAAGGTAATCGATATTGCCAGACGGCAGGAGTGGCAGAGTAAGTCAAAGTCCCACAGAGAAATCCCACAAATTAGTCAAAAAGAGATTAAAATGTCAAAACAGCCATGCATCTCTAAGACATATTTCAATGAATGAAATTTATTTAGAGAGACGTAAAAAGATTCATGTAAAACCCAAATCTTACTTTGAGACAATGTCAAAAGTAAATGATTCAGGAGTGAGTGTGACAGCTGTTCAGACACCTAAAAGTAGGGAGAGACCAAGGATACGTGATCCTCGGCCTGTCACAGAGCTGTCAAGCAAAGACAGATTGGTACCAAATGGTTCCAAAGCTGACATGCTTGCACTCATAAATAACAAGATCAGGAAAATGCATAAATTAGGAGAACCTCAATATTTGAGAAATGCATTTCATATAGTCAATGATTTTCTAAATCATGAAGTGTTCAGACCTGGAATAGGGATTGGCTAGATGTTTCATATGATATGTGAAAGATATTAATTACTGGTAACGGACCCGGCTTTGTACTAAGGACTTGAGTTATTTAATTACGGAATAAAAAGTAGTTATTATGTATTATTAGTAATATATATGAGATATTATTAATATGTATAATGTAATGCAAATTAATACATAATAATAAGGATAATAATAAGAATAATAATTTTTATTTTTATAGCACCAGCAGATTCCGTAGCACTTATAATCATAGTTTAGATCCTGAGAACATAGAAAGGGAATTAATGACAGTTTTAAAAGTGTAACTGGTATAGATATATACAGTGTATATGGTTTAAGCTAATAACCTTTCTCCCCCTAGGAATTCTTTTTAAATGTCAGAGGCTATAAATAAGTGTATGGGTTATTCAGAAGTCAGGAAAGATATGTATGTACAAGGATTCTGTATTGTATCTATTACTTTTCCATTTGTTATTAACTCTAGTAGTTAATTTCAGGAATCACTCCCAATGGCTAAATTCTTAAATGTATGATATGTGATTCTAATGATATTTTCTCTCATTATAGAGTCTTCACAAAAAAGAGTATGAGCATTTTTGTGGTTAATGATGGAATGTAAAGTAATAGTTTTGTGTTAGCCTGCAATGCTTTTTAATGATGTAACTAATTTGTCATAACAAAATCTGTCACTAATATAAGAGGAATTGCATTTGCTGAGATTAAACAATGTATTGTACTGTTGCATGTTATTCTCATTCAGTGCAAGTATTAAGGCATGTGTTTGGATAAGTGATTGATGGGAACAGGAGGGCCTGGAATGTATACATGTCTCCCTCTCTCACCCTCTCTCACCCTCTCGTGTTTCGTGGCTATATGTTGTCGTCTGTGAAAAGACCATTTTAAAGAAAGGCCTATATTTTTCTTCAACATGGAAGAATCGGTATATTGAGGTACAACCAATACACCAAGACTTGTTGGATCCATTAAACATCTATTTTTTAGAAGTATCCTAGGAATATACTTAAGGTTTTTATGCGCATTATTTTTTAAGAAGAGACTAAATGTGAAAATCCTCTGAGATGAATGAATGTACACATGTCAGGAATAAGTGATGTGTGACATGTGTTATAGCAGCTGCTCAGTATGTGTATGGTACTGCGTGTGTGTGTGTGTTGTAACTAAACCATGAGTAAGGAAAGTGTCTTATTTGTTAGAAGGGTTAACATGAGATAATATTAGGAGGGAATATTAAGTGCACAATATTTTATCCTGAGTATCATCATAAGAACACTGATTGATATATATTTGATGTTTATCCAAATAATATACAAAGACACATTTTCAGAGATACATAATGGTTTAGGGGTTATATTTAATCATGTCATTATAAATATGTCATTATCAGAAGTTTAAGTTCATTCTTTAACAAATGTTGTTTCAGTTTCTTACAGGACTATTTGATGGTGTCATTTCAGTTCTTTCAGTTGAGAAGTCCAATACACAACACAAATGTGTGAACACACAGTGTGTGCATATATCTACGAGCATATAAGTGTTTGATAGTAGTATGAATATATACACACACATATATACACACAACTTTATGTTTCATTTGGGTATGTTTATTTTTAATGTGTTCTCATTAGAACTACGATACTACTGATGTCTGCCTCAGGTTACAAGAAGATAACTGTCTGCCAAGAATAGCAAGACATATCACATAAAATATTTCATTCACTCATACTAATATGGTGGTTATGGAAGGTCAATAATATTATATTGCGGTATTATTTATAAATATAGCAAATACATGTGGTGATAGTGTTCCAGTAAATAAGGAAGTAGTATATAATATAAGAACATGTGAAAGCACACTGACTTTAACAAAACAAGGTCTATAATAATAATATTGTTTCATTGATTAGGAATGGTGTTTTTTAAAGGTAAAAACATTCAAACTATATTTTTGGTAAATTGTGGTAATGCTTCTTCACTGAATATGGTTACAATAGTCTGGACTTTTGATAGTTTTATTTTTGGTGACATATTCATTGAATGAAACATTCTGTTATTTATTCTATCTGAATAATGTTGAAAACATCTTTGGGTATAAGCACACTAAGTCTTTTCATACTTAAAGATAATTTAAAGTGATCTAACTATTGCAAGACCATATTCTATTGATAATCTTACTGAAAACATACATGAACATTCTAGTAAATGAGGTTTTTGAGTAAAATAGATATGGGAATAGTTAAGGTAAAATAGAGTGATATGCTATGGTACACTGTGATTATCATAGGATAGTAATAATCACCAAGTTTTTGGTGTAGGATAGGGAAGAAAAAGTAGATCTTCAATCAAGACATCAAAGCCTAGAATTTTTGTATGGATTTTTGATTTTTTCCAGCGTTGATCAGTAGCAAGAGAAAGAGACTGAGCTGTAATTCTTATCCAAGTAAAGCACTTGAAGGGAACAGATAAATCATGGACTGTTTTACTATTCTTTTCTTTGATCTACTAGCATGCTGAGACTTCTAGTACCACAAGCTTCTAGATGGCTATTGAACTTTCTTCAGGTGATCTATCCTGGGACTATGCTAAAGTATCTTCATGATTGACATTCTTTTGTTTGTAACATTTTTAACTATGTCAAGCCAACTACAGATGCCATGACCGGAAGTCGAGTGGGCAGAATGTGAGGGAAGCTTAAAAGTCTGCACAATCCTCTTCTGCTAATAGCAAGCCTACAAGTGAGTTTTAAAAGACTTTGTTCATTTCATTAAATCTCCTCCAGTGGTCATGATGGCAAAGGACAAAAGATGGCATATGTAAGTGATGGTTGCTGGACTATGCTTTTATCAAGTGTAAGTTATACAAGATTCTATCATCCTCAGCGAGTTGTTGGAAAAGATTGCTCCTAAAGTCTGAGAACAATGGACTTTGTGCTATAAGCTAAATCTTTATCTCCACAATCTGGGTGAGAAATGACTGTGTTATGTTACAAGATGTCTGCTCTAGGTACTGACGTTACAGAGTTAAAGATGACCCTTGTAAAGACTACAGAAGTCAGATGAAATGAGGAAGTCGTTTGCACAAACAAGGGGGGTCAAGAAGTGCTAACTCTTTGTGTTTTTTTCAGTAGCCTAGCAGGTGTCAGCTGACAGCTTCAATTCCAGAGAGACAAAGACTCAAAGACTCTTTACCATGCAAAGGATAATATCAAGACATTCATTTTGTTGTTTACTTTTTCAGCGAAGGAATTATTTTTCAAAAGACTTTGCCAATCTTATTTTGATTAGTTAACAACAAAGGAATGTATAACCTAAAGACTTTGCTACACCAAGAAGAGTAAAGTCATCTGAACCATTCCAAGTTTTCCATGGATCCAGATGAAGACAAGAAGATACATTTTTTAGACTAGGCCTAGCTAGAATTCTATCTTTTTATAAAATCAAATCACAGTTTCTCATAACATAATAATTTAAATGCTACAAATCTATTATGGGTAAAGTGATAATTTCCATAGACTTGTTATTAAAGTGATAGACGTTGTCTGTGTGTTTATAAGAAGAATGAAGAAAGAAGATTCTGTGATCTCTAATGTATAAAAGGTATTGTTCATTGGAAAGTCTTGATACTTTGAGGAGTCAATACAATGTATTTCATCCTCAAGAGGGGGAAATGTTAAATATGATGTGTTTTACAATGAACAATATCTTGGTATAATATAATGTAAGTCATATATATACTGCTGACCTCACCATAATAGCACAACACTATTCACTGTATAAAGTGATTGTAATACTGACAGTATAACATCATATTCTATACTAAGGAGACGTGTATAAGTTAGAAATAGATACATAAGTGTACACAGCACTATTCACGGTTACATGACTATGTAGGGTGGTAATGCTGTACACAGCACGATAACTATACATCCATGAGTGGAAACAGGTTATGCTGATGTATAGAGAAAGAGTTCTATATTTGTTATGGTCATATATGTGCAGACACAAACACTCAATTATAATAAACACGCCCACACACATGACATTGACAGTGAGTCATGAACCTATATAAGATGGTAGTTACCAAGATGGAGGTTGGTTGGATCAGGGCTGTACAGAAGGTATGAGCCCTATGTCACAAGAAGGATCCAGAGCCTTCAAGGAGAAGGTTGTGATGTAAGCGTGAGGAATCCATGATGGAAGCGTGAAGGAAGGAATGTCTCCCAGGATGCTTGAGTGAAGCAACAGCTGCCTGAAGCTCGTGACGATTTGTAAGACAAACCCTTCACTTCAAAGGACTCATATGAACTAAGGACACTAATGGCTGTAAGACGTTTCTCTGATATTCTTTTCTATTCAATTCTGTAATTTCACTACTTTTAAAGAAGAAGCAATAAATCTCCATTTTATAAAGAAACCTCTCTGATGTCATCCTACTGCGGCGAGCCATAAACTACAGGTGCTAACGCCATTTTCTACAGGCGACAGGAGGAGGGGGAGAAGCTGGGGAACAGGGGGAGGGGTAGAAGCTGGGGAACAGGGAGAGCAGTTGGGGCGACAGGGGGAGGGGGAGAAGCTGGGGAGTAGTTGGGGTGACAGGGGGAGCAGGAGAAGCTGAAGGAGAGGGGGAGCAGCTGGGGTGACAGGGGGAGCAGCTGGGGCGACAGGGGAAGAAGCTGGGAGGGCAGCTGGAGTTGCAGGGGGAGAAGATGGGAGGACAGCTGGGGTTGCAGGGGGAGAAGATGGGAGGACAGCTGGGGTTGCAGGGGGAGAAGATGGGAGGACAGCTGGGGTTGCAGGGGGAGAAGATGGGAGGACAGCTGGGGTTGCAGGGGGAGAAGATGGGAGGACAGCTGGGGTTGCAGGGGGAGAAGATGGGAGGGCAGCTGGGGTTGCAGGGGGAGAAGAAGGAGGGCAGCTGGGGTTGCAGGGGAAGAAGATGGGGGCAGCTGGGGTTGCAGGGGGAGAAGATGGTAGTGCAGCTGGGGTTGCAGGGGGAGAAGATGGGGGGTCAGCTGGGGTTGCAGGGGAAGAAGATGGGGGGCAGCTGGGGTTGCAGAGGGAGAAGATGGGAGGGCAGTTGGGGTTGCAGGGGGAGAAGATGGGTGGCAGCTGGAGTTGCAGGAGGAGAAGATTGGAGGGCAGCTGGGGTTGCAGGGGGAGAAGATGGGGGGCAAGGGGAAGAAGATGGGGGGCAGCTGGGGTGGCAAGGATGAGAGGATGGGGGGGCAGATGAGGTGACAGGCAGGGGGGGAAGAGGGAGCGGTAGGGGGGCTGAGGGATTAGCCGGGTGGCAGGGGGATCAGCCGGGTGGCAGGGGGATCAGCCGGGTGGCAGGGACAGAGGCAGGCTGGGAAGGTCTCCCCCATGCAGGGCCAGCGTGAGCTTCTGGCACAGACCACCTGTCACACAGGCCGGAGGCTCACAGTGCAGCCCCGCGATGCCTGAACTTTTTCCCTGCTCAGCAGCGTACGTGTGACGTCATCACGCCGCTGCCAAACAGGAGAGAAGTTCGGGCACCGGGGGGCTGCACTGTGAGCTTCCAGCCTGTGTAACAGGCTGTCCGTGCTGGAAGATCACGCTGGCCCTGCGTGGGGGAGACCTTCCCAGCCTGCCTCTGTCCCTGCTGCCCCCCCGGCCGACCCTTCACAACCACCACCACCCCATGCACCGCCCGGGCAGACATCAGTGGCGGGGCAGCGGAGGGGGTTAACAAAAATTTTTTTTTATTAAATTTTTAAAAAAAGTGTCCTGTGCGTACCACCCCCCGCAGGGCGCCACCCTAGGCACCGGACCACTGGTGCCTAGTGGCAAATATGGCCCTGGTAGAATGAAAGATGCCATTACAAAGTACAACTACTCCTGTAAAAAACAAGCCCTTACATGGCCCTATAGATAGAAAACAGAAAGTGCTAGAGCTCTTAAAAGGGGAGGAGGAAAAAATTAAAACACAAATATCAAAATTTGCGCAGTCCACTGGGTCATTTTGGACTTGGTCCTCAAAGGGTTAATTTTTTAAAAGCCATCACGTAAAATAAAAGTTATACAAGTTACATATCGTGGTCGTACCAACTTGAGGTTTTCTAGGTGAAAAAATACAAGTGCTACGGCCTTTTAAGCACAACGAGGAAAAAAACGAAAGCGCAAAAATGAAAATTGTCTTGGTCTTCATAGGGTTAAAGACAACTGTATGGCTATGGTCACACATAGAGTTTTCATCAGTCTTTTTTCAACCAAAATCTGGAGTGGACTGAAAACCCTGAAACTGTGCAAATGTTTTGATTATAATTTTACCCTGTAAATTCCAATCCTAATTTTGGATGAAAAAAGACGGACAGAAATACTAGGTGTGAACATGGCCTTTGAATGGACAAACTATTTCAGGCGCTGAGTACACTGCGGCCGTTTTTTTTTTTTTATCCCCAGGTAACCTGGACTGTATGAACTACAGCGCAGATCTCATACGAAGCAATGACGCGGAACAACTCCGTTCTCTACAAGAGAGCCTTTCCTCCACGCATAATAAATACGCTACCCACTTGTCATATTAGAAATACAAGACCCGATCGATCGCTATAGCAACTGCAGCCATTGCAACACAAGACAAACGAAGTAACGTACAATGTCACAAGTGCACGCTGACAGACAGCCAATCAATACGCGCTTTACATGAACCAATGGGAAGGAAAGAAGACTGTCCAATTGGCGACTTTGTTACAGGATTATGTCAGGAAGTAGCGCGGCAGCGTGGACATCGTGTCTTAGCTTGCGGGCAATATTTGACTGTCCAAGACAGCACTTCCTAATGGAGCGCTGTGCATTGATAGATGAAGCCTAATATCAAAATATGCATTTTGTGTATATAGATTTCTGTTTGTAGACGCGCTGTACGTTGTCATTGAGCAATGAGGTGGACAAGTGCTGTGTTTAATGGCTTCTGGTTGCTGCTAGTAGCGTTAGGTGTCATGGACGTGTTCTTCATGTATGAGAGTAACAGGTGCAGCATGACCTACATGTTCGAGTATCCAGAGTATCAGGTAAGTACTCACTGATTGGGTGGACAGAGTTACTGCCTTTTCACCAGTTTCGTATGTATACAGTGACTTTCGGTATGTGAAGCAATGACTTAAGGCTAGAGCCGAATAAAAGCGCTGAAAAGTGACGTCACCATTCTGTGTATATAGCGACTGAAGAGACAGAACTGCTGGCAGGTTGGAAATCCTGTGAAGTAGTGGGTTTTCTGTGTAGCACAAAAAAAGAAACCTCTTCATTTTTCTATTTTCTTAACCTTAAGTGTGTCCTGTCATGTATATGCAATGTATACATCATTTAAACAATTTAAAAATGTGTATGTTTGTTTTTGTTAAAGTGGTATCCGTATCTGGGCTTGTTATTCTTAACAAGCTGATCGCTGGGGGTCTGACCATCCGGCCCCCCCACCTATCCTATCCCTACACAATAGTGCACACGGACTTTGTACTCCATTCGTTATCTTTATGGGGCCTCCAATTGTCTGTGTGTTCAGCACTTATAAGCATTTAGCTGTTCCATAGAGAATAGTCATGTTTGAGCAGATGTGCTGAATGCTCTATTCACTGTGGGGTGATAGCTTCCCTGTTCTTGGGATCAGTGGGGATCTGGACAGTTGGACGCCCAATCGATCAGCTGGTTTTCCCCTATCCACATGAGAATACCTCTTTAATCCATCAGAGATATTTTAAAGGGATAGTTCGGAGGTAAAGAATTATTGACAGAATAACACACATTACAAAGTTATACAACTTTGTAATGTATGTTATGTCTGTGAATGGCCCCCTTCCCCGTGTCCCACCACCCCCGCACGTGTACCCCGAAGTGTGGTGCGCTATACATACCTGTCACGTGCCGATTCGTCTCCGATCTTCAGTCTGCGATGTCGTCTTCGGGCGGCCCGGCCGAATCCCTCCGAGCGTCCTGAGTGCCGGCCGCCCTCTGCCGCGTCATCGGCTGCTCAGCCGTGATTCGGCCGGGCCGCCCGAAGACGACATCGCAGACTGAAGATCGGAGACGAGTCGGCACGTGACAGGTATGTATAGCGCACCACACTTCCGGGTACACGGGTGGGGGTGGTGGGACACGGGGAAGGGGGCCATTCACAGACATAACATACATTACAAAGTTGTATAACTTTGTAATGTGTGTTATTCTGTCAATAATTCTTTACCGCCGCACTACCTCTTTAAAGGGGTTATCCAGCGCTAAAAAAACATGGTCACTTTTTTCCCTCACTTGTCTTCAGATCGGGTGGGGTTTGGAACTCGGTTCCATTGAAGTAAATGGAGCTTAATTGCAAACCACACCTGAACTGGAGACAAGAGGGAAAAGTGGCCATGTTTTTGTAGAGCTGGATAACTCATTTAAAGGGGAACTCCGGGTAGAGGATAAAAAAAAAACGAAACTTCTGCAGAAGCATATAACAATACTTACCTATCTATCCCAGCTTTGAAACTACCAAAAATCCATTTGTTTTGGGGGGTTTTGTTCTGTTTTGTGTTTCTGTATTTCCTGGTTGAGCAGATGTGCTCCAGAATGCAATGCTTTCTCTCAGCTTTTCCATCACAGTCCTCCACTCTGCCTATTCCCCGCCCAAAGCTGTTGCAGAACATCTAGGCTGTGTCACACATTGCAGTTTCATTGTGTTACTGAATTACTTGCAGTACTTTATCATTGCATTGTGGTCCCACTTGCACAGCGCTGTATTCTCTACCAGTAATGCTGATATTGGAATAAAGCAAAGAACTTTATAAATTAAATTTTTTTTTCTTTTCATCTCCACTCACATATTATGATCAAGCATCTTTTATCTTTGAAGTTGATTCCCACAATAAGGAAATTATCCGATATTATCTTACATGGGATATACTGTTTGTGCCTTGTTTTTTGTGCAGGTGGGACTGGCAGTGCAGGCTCTGATCCTCTCTGCCGTTTAGCATTATCTATTTGTGTTACTGCATCATTTTTGTGCAGATACTGCAGTACTGCAATGACACTCCAACATGTGTGAACACAGCCCTAATTTCTCTGTAGACTTTTGCTCAATCAGCGAAAGCTGAAACGAGCAGACTGAGACTAGCACACACACACACACAATGTGAAACAGAGGCATGGGATATTTGTCTCCTAAGGGGGGACAGCAGAAAGAGCAGGAGACAATGTGGATTGACTACTCGGCTACTACTCTCCCATCACCATGAGAGTAGTAGTTGAGTCTAGTGCAGAGCGGTGGGCGTGCAGGCAGCCGTTCGGCGGGTTACTGTTATGTACTGATTGATTACATTTATGGAATACTTAGGAGAGCAAGGACACTTGCTCCCCAAAGTATTTCATAAATGTATTCATTCAAAAACTCTGTATATTGTATTACATTTACATACACATCCATTGTAATTACAATGGAGTGTCCAGCAGGGGCGCACTATATATAGAAGTCAATGGTACTCATTGACTTCTATATATAGTGCGCCCCTGCTGGACACTCCATTGTAATTACACCCCCGTTCGTGACGTCATCTCTTTTTAGAGAATCTGAAGTCTCCCTGATCTACTAAATTAAGGGAAATAGCCCTATATGTGCATTTCCCATAATTAATGTACATTAGAAATTTGTTTAACTTTCCGTAAGTAATAACATATTAAAAAATAGTTTTGGCCGGAGTTGTCCCTTTTAAGGGCAAGGTTGCCACTGCTACTAAGTGAGATGAGACAAACTCTGTTCGTTGTGTAGTGTGTGTACTGATCTCACACTACCAACATGCACAGGGACACCCCACAATAATAAACAGGTGAGCACAGCCTGGCCCAAAAAAATCTGGCATCTTAGTGGGCAGGTGGGAATTTTCCCCCATGAAAACACCACTTATTGAAATCAGTAAAAAAATTAAATCCTATTTGCCCACTCTAATGCCAGTGTAAGCACCCTTAACTACTTTGGTCTAGGCTGGACTCCTTTGAGTTTGGTGCAAGGCATTCCTCAATGTGTGATGGCAGCGTGACATTAGTGGCCCAAAGTCAGTCACAATTTTGTGTTTTAACCAGGGCTGTGGAGTCGGTAAGCCGCAGCTCCGACCCCTGACTCCCGAATTTTATCAGACCGACTCCGACTCCTTCATAAATGGCCAGTCATATACCAAGGGAGTTATTTATCACACTGGCTCAGCATCTTCTCCCTAATGTCCTACATGATCCTGGGGCAATTCCTGAGGGAATAAGGAAAGATATAAAGCAGCTTTTCCTGTGTATGCAGTGGATGCAGCCAGTCTCCAGCCTCTGTGTCCTGAACAACTCACAACTAGACTAGAAGGAGCGAGGTGGTCTTTTAGTTTCTAACTAAATATTCAGCATACACACAGAAACACTGCCAATAGAGATGAGCGAACCGGGTTAGAGTCCATCCGAACCCGAATGATCAGCATTTGATTAGGGGGGGGGGGGCTGCTGAACTTGGATAAAGCTCTAAGGTTGTCTGGAAAACATGGATACAGCCAATGATTATATCCATGTTTTCCACATAGCCTTAGGGCTTTATCCAACTTCAGCTGCCACCGCTAATCAAATGCCGAACGATCGGGTTCGGATGGACTCGAGCATGCTCGAGGTTCGCTCATCTCTTAACTGCCAACAATGCCAGATAGCTGTAATATAGAAGTCAACCATAGTGACAGAGGGGTCACTGTGGGTGTGGGGGCTCGCCATAGCACACACACACACACAGCCACAGCCTGCTGCAGCCATAGGCGCACACACACAGCCACAGCCTGCTGCAGCCATAGGCGCCCACACACACACAGCCTGCTGCAGCCATAGCGCACGCACACACACACACACACACACACACACACACACACAGCCTGCTGCAGCCATAGCAAACTTAAACACACACACACAGCCTGCTGCAGCCATAGCACACACACATACACACACAGCCTGCTGCAGCCATAGCATACACACACACACACACACACACACACACACACACACACACACACACACACAGCCTGCTGTATCCATAGCGTACACACACACAGCCTGCTGCAGCCATAGCATACACACACACACACACACACAGCTTGCTGTATCCATAGCGTACACACACACAGCCTGCTGCAGCCATAGCATACACACACACACACACACACCTGCAGCCATAGAACACTGAAGAAAAACACCACAATTCATAAATTCATATCAAAACTCAATTCTAAATTGTTCTAAGATTTTTTTTTAAAGCTGGAGTCAGTACTCCGGTTTTAACTTTAAAGGGGTAGTGTGGCGTTTAAAAATTATTCACTAAATAACACACATTACAAAGTTATACAACTTTGTAATGTGTGTTATGTAAGTGAATGCCCCCCTTCCCCGTGTCCCCCCACCACCGGAAGTGTGGTGCAGTATACTCACCAGATTACTGTCGACCCTGGCCGCCATCTTGGGTCGAATGACACCATCTTCAGGAGGCCGGCCGGACCGCTCCAGCTGTCCCTCATGCTGGCCCCCCTCTGCCGCGTCATCAGCTGCTCAGCCTACTAAATCAACAGTAGATGTGATATAAAGCAAGTTTGCAATTTGCATTCATTATTTTTTTATCATGCTGTAAAACAAAGCTGAACTTACCAGAAATCCAGGTCTAGTCTCCTGAAGTCAGATTTTCTGCCTTGTGCTGGTTGAAAAAAAACAGACTAAACACAGGAATTCCGGCCAGTACAGAGAGTCACTGCTCAATGTGTCCATCAATCACACGACTGCCTTCTCTCTGTGACTGCTCAGATGACCTGGGAAACACTGGATTTCCTGTTTTCTGACTGAGAAAAAAAAAAGTCAGAAAACAGGAAGTGCCGTGTTTTCCATGATAATTAAAAAATAAAAAAGAATGTATATTGCAAACTTTCTTCATATAACATCTACTTTTAATTTAGATTTTGAAAGTTATATCAACAGTGACACTTTTAAACTTTATCCTCAGCGCTGTTCCTGTGCAGTTTGTAGTGTAATTCTGGGGATGGTGCGACCACCACCAGACGGGTGATCTTCCCCTTCTAGTGATTATCAGTGGAGCGAGCGTGCTGGCCGGTAGCCCCCACCTCCAGTGTTCCAAACAGCTTTACCGCATGCAGGGGCGGTCTTGGCATTTCTGGGGCTCCATGCGAAGGTATGTCTCGGGGCCCCCCCGCGACACGCACTCCACAACAATAGAAACATAGAAACATAGAAACATAGAAGATTGTCGGCAGAAAAAGACCACTGGGTCCATCTAGTCCGCCCTTTTAGTATTTTCTTCCTTATTATCTTAGGATAGATATATGTCTATCCCAGGCGTGTTTAAATTCTGTTATTGTAGATTTACCAACCACCTCTGCTGGAAGTTTGTTCCAGGTATCTACTACTACTTTTTCAGTAAAATAATATTTTCTTACATTGCTTCTGATCTTTCCCCCAACTAACCTCTCACTGTGTCCTCTTGTTCTTGAGCTCAGTTTTTTACTAAAAACACTCCCCTCTTGAACCTTATTTAGTCCCTTAACATACTTAAAGGTTTCAATCATGTCCCCCCTTTCCCGTCTTTCCTCCAGACTATACAGATTCAAATCCTTAAGTCTTTCCTGATATGGTTTATGCCTCACACCCTCCACCATTTTTGTAGCTCGTCTTTGGACCCGTTCTATTTTATCAATGTCCTTTTTTAGGTGAGGTCTCCAGAACTGGACACAGTATTCCAGATGTGGCCTCACCAGAGCTCTATACAGCGGGATCAGAATCTCCCTCTTCCTACTGGTTATACCTCTAGCTATACACCCCAGCATACGATTTGCTTTCCCCACCGCCTGGTTGCACTGGTGACTCATTTTAAGGCTTTCAGAAATCATTACCCCTAAATCCTTCTCTTCTGAAGTCTTTTCCAACACAGTACTGCCGATGTGATACTCGGATAGAGGATTCCTCCTCCCCAAGTGCATTATTTTACATTTGGAAACGTTGAACTTCAATTTCCACTGTTTGGACCACGTATCTAGCAAAGCTAAATCATTTTCCATATTACTGACACCTCCAGGAATATCCACCCTATTTCACACTTTTGTGTCGTCAGCAAACAGACAAACTTTACCTATCAACCCTTCTCCTATGTCACTTACAAACATATTAAAAAGAATAGGACCCAGAACAGACCCTTGTGGCACACCACTTGTAACCAGTCTCTGCTCAGAATATACACCATTAACAACAACCCTCTGATATCTCTCCTTCAGCCAACCACAAATCCACTGAACTATCCAGGGATTTAGTCCAATTTTCTCCAACTTCTCTATCAGCTCTTTATGGGGAACTGTATCAAAAGCTTTGCTGAAGTCCAGATAGGCAATATCCACAGCACCACCTTCATCCAGCACTTTTGTGGCATAATCAAAGAAATCAATGAGATTAGTCTGACATGATCGGCCCTCAGTAAAGCCATGCTGGTTTGGATCCATCAAATTGTTGATTCTTAGGTGATCCATTATCTTCTTTTTTAGAAGAGTTTCCATCATTTTCACTACTACAGATGTCAGGCTCACTGGCCTGTAGTTACTGGGCTCTTCTCTATTCCCCTTCTTGTGGATTGGTATAACATTGGCTGTTCTCCAATCATCGGGGACATCTCCTGTTAGCAGGGATTGGTTATACAGATCTGTCAGGGGGGCAGCAATCACAGATCTGAGTTCTTTAAGAACCCTGGGATGGATCCCATCTGGACCCATCGCCTTATTCAGCTTTAAACGGGCAAGTTCCTCTGCAATTTCAGCCTCTGAAAATACTGGAGCCGAACCCATATAGCTGGAGGCAATGTTGTGTCCAACCATCCTGTGATTGTGAAGGCCGCCTTCTGAAAACACTGAGCAGAAGTAACTATTCAAATAGTCAGCGACCGCCTTATCTCCATCAATAGATGTATTCTCGCCATTCTCACAATAGACCACTGTGTGCTGCCCCCAGTAGTATATACCCCTTGTGCGCAGCCGCCAGTAGTATATACCCCGTGTGTGCTTCCCCTCAGTAGTATATACCCCTTGTGTGCTTCCCCTAGTAGTGTATAGACGCCTGTGTGTTCCCCTAGTTTTATATAGCCCCCCGTGTGCTCCCCCAAAAGTATATAGACCCCCTGTGTGCTGTGCCAGTTGTATATAAACCCCCTGTGTGCTGCCCCTAGTCGTATATACCCCGTGTGCTGCCCCCAGTTACATATACCCCTGTGTGCTCCCCTACTAGTATATAGACCCCCTGTGTGGTTTCCCAATTGTATATAGCTCCCCTGTGTGCTCCCTCAGTGGTATATAGCCCCCCTGTGTTCTCCCCCACTTGGATATAGACCTCCTGTGTGCTCCCCCACTTGGATATAGACCCCTTGTGTGCTCCACCAGTATTATATAGATCACTGTGTGCTCTCCCAGTAGTATATAGACCACTGTGTGCTCCTACAGCAGTATATAGACCCTTTGTGTGCTGCCCCCATTTTTATATAAACCCCCTTTGTGCTCCCCGAGTTATATATATAGACCCCCTGTTTGCTCCCCTTTATATATATACACCCTCTGTGTGTTCCCCCAGTAGTATATAGACCCCCTGTGTGCCCCACCAGTAGTATATAGACATCTGTGTTCTCCTCCAGTAGTATATAGACCCCCTGTGTGCTGCCCCAGTAGTATATAGACAACTGTGTGCCCCCCCAGTTATATATAGACAATCCTGCTTCAGCAGTATATAGACCCCCTGTGTGCCCCACCAGTAGTATATAGTCTCCTGTGTGTTCCCCCAGTAGTATATAGACCCCCTGTGTGTTCCCCCAGTAGTATATAGACCCCCTGTGTGCCCCACCAGTAGTATATAGACCCCTGTGTGCCCCCCCCAGTAGTATACAGCCCCCCTGTGTGCTCCCCCACTTGGCTATAGACCCCCTGTGTGCTGACCCATGTAGTATATAGACCCCTCTGTGAAGCCCCAGTAGTCTATAGCCCCCCTGTCTTCCCCGTTATATAGCCCCACTGTGTGCTCCCCCCATTTATATAGACCCCTGCTGTGCGCTCCCCCAGTTACACAGGCCCCTGTGTGCTCCCCCTCCCATATAGTATATAACACAATAAAACAAACACTTATACTCACCTGGGTCTGGGCGTCTCCTCTTCTCTTCACTCTTGTGGCCGCAAGTGTTTTCCCTGCGATCACAAGAGGCTGCACTCCCCTTTTTCTGGCGCTGATGCTCCAGTGATGTCACTGGAGCACCGACACCACAAGGAAAGAGCTGCCACTTGTGACCGCAGGGAAACACTTCCTGCGGCCACAAGAGTGCTGCTGCTGCATGTAACTGTGAGCGCTCATTACGAGTGCTCATAGTTACAGTTCAGATCACAGCAGCGAGCGGGGCAGCGGCCCTGTCTAGCGGTCTTGAGCACAAGAGAAGAGCGGGGCGTGGGGGCCCCCCTGGATGTTGGGGGCCCCAAGCGATTGCTTGGGGTGCTTGGTGCCAAAGACCGATACTGACCGCATGCAGGATTATACTTGAAACTGCACGGCATTGGTACCGAGGATGAAGGGAAGAGACTTCATCTTCAGTGCCCTGTGTGCAATAGGGAGATGTCAGCAGGATAGATGCAATACAAACAGAATGGAGACAGCACTTCAAGTGAAAGCAAGCATGTTTTTTCATTCACATCCTACTACGCAATGTTTCGGCTGACACTCAGCTTTTTTCAAGGTTAAAAAAAGGCTGAATGTATGTATTGCAGCACTCGATAACTATTTGTATTTTGCACACCCTTGCAAGGAGATATGCATTGCTACAATGGGAGGGCATATTGGGAGTAGGAGGCAAGTTTGCTAAATGAATTTATTAGCAAAATTATCTGATTTGGTGGGGAAACCGACCACTGAGCTCCCGTACAGCCTCAAGGATGGGGACACAAGTCTTTCAATGGAATGACGTATGAGGCTGTGAGTGTGTGCCCCTGCTCCTCTTTTCTTTCTTTACGGAAGCTGCCAGAGAGGGCAGAGTACAGAAATTGGCTGTGTCTTTGGCTCCCACAAAAAATAAATGGAGCTCCGACGCACTCCATTGCTCTAGTCTGATACTCAATACCTCAGTCGGACCATCCCATCATCACATAGTTATACCTGTCCTGTGGATGGGGGATAACTTTGTAAATTGGGAAAGGCCCTTTAACCCTTTGAGGACCAGGCCCAAAATGACCCAGTGGACCGTGCAAATTTTGATCTTAGTGTTTTTGTTTTTCCCTCCCCCCTTTCTAAGAGCTCTAGCACTCTGTTTTCTATCTACAAGCCATGTAAGTGCTTGTTTTTTACAGGAATAGTTGTACTTTGTAATGGCGTCTTTCATTTTACCATAACATGTATGATGGAATTCCAAAGTTATTATTTATGAAGATATAAATAGGTGAAATCGTAAAAAAGAATGCAATATGGTAACGTTTGGGGGGTTCTTGTGTCTACGTAATACACTATATGGTAACAGCGACATGATACTATTATTCTATAGGTCAGCCCGAACACAACCATATGCAGGTTACACAGATTCTCTAATGTTATATATATATTTTTTTTTATGAAATCCTTTTTTTGCCAATTAAATATTAATAAAATGGGCCTATTGTGACGCTTATAACGGTTTTATTTTTTCACTTACGGGGCTGTATGGGGTGTCATTTTTTCCGCCATGATCTCTAGTTTTTTATTAATACCATATTTGTGAAGATCGGACGTTTTGATCACTTTTTATTGATTTTTTTAATATATAATGTAACATAAAATCGGTAATCTGCGCACTTTTTCCCCTCATTTCGTGTACGCCGTTCACCGATCACAATGACGCTTGTTATATTTTGATCGGACAATTACGCACGCTACGGTATATTATATGTTTATCTATTTATTTATTTTTATATGTTTTATTTATATAATAGGATAGGGGGGTTATTTCAACTTTTATTGGGGGAAGGGTTTTGGGGTAGTGTAATAGTGTTTTGAACTTTTTTTTTCACATTTGAAGTCCCTTTGGGGGACTTTTACATTCACTAGTTTGATTTCTGCACTGATGATTGCTATGCCATAGGCATAGCATTGATCAGTGTTATCGGCGATCTGCTCATTGACGTAACCCTACGTCCAGGGTCGTCTAGGGGTTAACATCAAAAAATGTAAGTAACACATTCATCCTTTGATCATTTTCACTTATTAAAACCATGTATGTTATAAGTGTCCATATTTTGGCATATTATTTGTTTGTTATATTAAAATTGCCATATTATGTTTTGGTGTATGTGATAAATGGAAACAAAAGTAAAGAAAAGTTTTTTTTCCTTGTTTTCCCTTTTTTAGAAAATACAACTTCCAAGAAAGGTATCCATGCTTTATCCAGCATATGAATTGCATCTGTATGGGGAGGGTATTTACATGGAGGAAAACAGAAACCTTTCCTTAACTGGAATTCCAGTTTTATTTCTTCCTGGAAATGCTGGCAGTTACAAGCAGGGTATGTAAGATATGACATTATTACAAGTTAACAGATATACCAAGGTGAATCTTGACTCTCATATTTCAATCTGCATTCTCTTAGTTTCAAATCTATTTATTCCATTATGTATTGGCGCAGCATTATATGGGCAGCTAGAACCTGTACTATCCCTGGCTGCTGAGAGGATGTTGTAATAGTGTTTGTGTGTGTGTGTGTGTGTGTGTGTGTGTGTATATATATATATATATATATATATATATATATATATATATATATATATATATATTTAAATAAGTACTGTAGTAAGTGTACACTAATGGAAGCTGAACTGTCATCCAATCCATAATAACTTTGACAGTTTTTTAATGTTAATGGAAGTTTCTTTGTCTAGGCTTTTTGCCTTTGCAACAGTGCAAAGGTTGAAAGCTGCACAACGCCTGGTGCGATTACAGACAGTTAATTTCTGTTTTACTGTTGCTGCGGGAGTTGCACTACAAAGGGGAAAACTACACACATATACAGTATATGTTGCAGTGAAATGATAGAATCAGGGATTTGATCAAACCCTGGGAAATGATGAATTGGCCAAGCCCTGCCATCACTTCCCTGACCCCTTTCAGGGAGATAATGGAATGGAATTCTTTAATTTCCCCTGCAACATGCCTCCTGCTCCCTGCTCTGCTCCCTGTCTGCCTCCAGCGACATATGACTGCCGCTCATTAACCCCCTGCAACATGCCTCGTGCTCCATGCTCTGCTTCTCTGTCCGCCCCTGTCAGCCATTTGCCTACCTCCATCTTGGGCCTCCTGCTGCTCGCTGCTGTGCCTGGCCTTCAGTGAGTAACACGGGTAACTAGGTTACTAAAATGCTGTCCAGACGGGACTGGAGGCGAATGGGGAGCAGGATGCATGTTGCAGGGGAAATAATAGAATACAATTCAATCAATTCCCTGAAAAGGGTCAGGGATTTTATCAAATCCCTGACTTTCTTCAGGGAGATGACGAAAGGGCTTGGCCATTTTATAATTTCCTGGGATTTGATCATTTGATCAATATAAATACATTATTATATTCTGCAAACAGCCTCCCCTTCACAGTTGTGAGTAGAAGTCCCTGATCCCCAGTCTGCTATTTAGGGTGCCTTCACACCAACCGACTCGCAGCGTTAATAACGCTGCAAGTCGGCTAGGTCCTGGCAGATCACTGTCAGTACATACACGCAGCGGTCTGAACGACCGCTGCGTGTATGTAAATCTGCCGGCTGCTTAACCCCTTCTGATGCCGGCCGGCCGCCTCCCGCTCAGCTCTGTATACATTACCTCCTCGCTCCACGGGGTCCCGGCGTCCTGCTCTCTCGCCCGGCCAATCAGTGGCTGCGGCAGAGCAAAACACTGATTGGCCGGGCGCGAGAGCAGGACGCCGGGACCCCGTGGAGCAAGGAGGTAATGTATACAGAGCGGAGCGGGAGGCGGCCGGCATCAGAAGGGGTTAAGCAGCCGGCAGATTTACATACACGCAGCGGTCGTTCAGACCGCTGCGTGTATGTACTGACAGTGATCTGCCAGGACCTAGCCGACTTGCAGCGTTATTAACGCTGCGAGTCGGTAGGTGTGAAGGCAACCTTAAAGGAGTTCTGGGACCTCTAACATGCTAGGGGAGCTCACACTTTGGTCTCCAACATGCTGGAGTTGGGGTTTCATATTTACTACCATTATTTTAGGGTCTGTATTATGTAGGTATAAACAACCCTGTGGATAGGGAAAAAAGTTAAAGGGGTTGTCAAGGAATTTTATCATTAAACTGGCATTGCATCGACTTCTGTGGGTGTTGTATGTAGAATATGCACTTCTATTTTTTATTTAGAGTGCTTATTGTGTTCTCAGGCTCAGTCACATGACTATTCTGCCTGTGTTTTCAGGTGGGTGGGGTTATGCATCCACATTTCTTTAGCCCCACCCCTGTAGGATGAGCTAACCTATGAGCCCGTTAGTTATTGCAGCAGAGAACAGGGACCAAGATAAGTAACAACATTCTCTGTACAGCACTGCAGAATAGGTTGGAGCTATATAAATAAAGGAACTATGGGGGGGTGACTTATCATAAGTTGTGCAGAGGAACAGGGAAACAGTTGCCCATAGCAACCAATCAGAATCTAGGTTTTCTTTTTAGAGGCCTTTTTAAAAATGGAAAAAAAAGCAATCTGGTTGCTATGGGGAACTGCCCTCCTGTTCCTCTGCACAGGCTTTAATACAACTCCCCCTATATTATTGTTGTTGTACTGTAAAGATGTACAGTGTTAGTGTGCTGCTGCTGTCTGTAATATGGAGAGGAGAAATTATACTTCACTTCATGGCAGTCACCATTCTATCCATTGCTGAGGTAAACTTGCAACAGAATCCTGGGTCGGACTTCCGGTTCCGGCGCGTATGAGATGGCAGCAGTGTGAGTGAGCTCCTCCACCCTCAGCTCATAATATCGCTCCCCGCTCTGACTCCTGACATTACCGGCCCTGCCGGACCACATCTCTGACTTCTCTAAGTGCCGAGGAGTCGGAGGCACCACTTCTTTAAGCGGGGGAACCAGTTATACACCTCCCCATAAGCCCTCCTTCATTTACCTCACAGCTCTGTCACAGAGAAACCTAAGATGGCGCCGACACGAGGTGCTGCTGCTGAGGCACACACAGAGGAAACACATACCTCACAAACCCCAGTGCCGGACCTCTGTGACACCATAATACCAGGACTAAATATGTCTTGCAAGGCACTGGCAATTCAAGTGTCCAAAATGATATTAAATGACATAAAATCCTCTCTTGAGGCCACTATAGTTTCCTCCCTAGCAACCATACAGGTAGATATAGCAACGCATTCCGCACAGATTACTGAACTTCAGGAGAGAGTCAGCCTGTTAGAAGATGAAATACATTCTACAAAAATAAAACTACAACAGAATATGAATGTCACAGCTTCATTACAAATTAAGACTGATGATCTAGAGAACCGCTCTAGGCAACAATTTACGTATTATAGGTTTACCTGAATCCATTCCAGCCATGCAATTACATGCTATATGTTCTCTAGAAATTCCCCAAGCCTTGGGTATCCCAGGTCACATTACTGTGGAAAGAGCTCACCGTGTGGGACCCCCACCAGCGAAACAAAAGCAAGATGCAAATAAAAAAGAACAGAAACCCAGACAAGTGATTGTCAAGTATCTGAATTATAATGATAAAAACAACATTTTACAAAGCTTTAAAAAAATCTACAGTTGATGTTGCAATTCGTGGCCACAAAATCCTTGTTTAATGACTACTCCGCAGCAGTGGTTAAAAAACATAAAGCTTTTGCACACATTTGCTCGACATTGGTGAAAAATCAAATACGATTTGCTCTTCTTTATCCTGCCATACTGAAAGTTTTTTAAAATCGGATGGTTCAGCCTCTCTTTACAGTTCTCCTGAGGAAGCCATTTCTTCCCTTAAAGATGTAAAGGGTCTCACTCCACCTATTCAAGACAAGCACAAGAGACGACGTTTGGATAGTCCTACTGACACGGTAGAAAAAATGGAATGATTATGAAATCCATCTCTATTCTGTTGGACGCTATGCTGCTCATTAAAGGACAACTCCGGCGGGACCCCCCCCCCCCCCAAAAAAAAAAAACACAGACACACACAGACACCATACTCACCATCCCTCCGGTGACGATCGTCCGCCTCACCGTCACCTGCGTCCGCCGTCCAGTGATGTCTCTTGCTTCGGGGTCCATGAGAGAGCATCACATGGCTTCCAGCAAGCTCAGCCAATCAGGGCTGAGCAAGCTGGAAGCCATGTGATGCGCTCCAGCCAATGAAAAGGCTGCTGGTGCGCATGTGCACCAGCAGCCTTTTCTCTCCCATTCACTCTCAATGAAGACGCCGAAGAGGAAGAAGACCCGGACCGCCCCCCAGCTCTGACGTCACCCGTCACCAGATGCCGCCCGGGAGAAGAGGACCGTGACGACCGTAATAGGTAATGTATACATTCTTTAACTTCCGGGGTGGGGGGTCGGGAGTCGGAAAGTGGGGGAAGGGGGCCAGACCGGGTATTTAACCACATATATAACTTTGTAATGTGGTTAAATAAGCCAAAAAATTTTTTCGCCGGAGTTGTCCTTTAAAACTGAGTATTTTTTCTCTATTTAGTCCTATATATGTTGACTAAATACTATATTAGGGACACCTTGTTACTACATTATTATTTTCTTTAGTCTAGGTAGTAATGTATTTGGTGTGTGTGTGTGTGTGTATGTATGTGTGTATGTATATGTGTGTATGTATATATGTATGTGTGGTATGTATGTATAGACAGCAAGAAGTAGGGGTGCACAACAGGAGACCAAATTGTTGGTGCTCAGTACGGACGGGCTTCAACCCAACGTAATCCAGAATAAATAATCCGTAGCACTCGTTTTCATATGCAAAAAGTGTTCAAATGTTTATTTACAGCGTGCAGAAAGGTAAAGCCAGGTATATTGCAATAATTATTTCAGAAATGACACCTCATTGGTGTGATAGCAACATAAGGTTTATGGCGACTTGTGGACGTTTCGACCTAATCCAGGTCTTTCTCAATGTCGCTGTGGAAAAAAGATGTGTATGAATGACTCATGTAGTGGAAGTATAAAAGCAGGAATAAGGCTAGAGAAAAAAGGGAGTAGGATTGTATAGAAAGTAAAAAGGTAAAAAAATCTAGGTAAAAATTCTAGAACTGGTAGATGGTTATGGTGTGTGTGAAGCTTAAAGAGAACCAATCATCAATGAAAATAAAAATTTTTTTTTTCCCTAATTAGATGTATTTACTTATTTTATTAATATTTGTAAATATAATTTATTACTTTTTTGGCTTTGTTTTTAAAATATTTACTTTTTACTTTCCTATCTCGCGCCGGCTCTTTTCAAAAGAGCCGGCGCGAGACAGGAAGCTCCCGTCATGCAAAGCGGCAAGGCCGGGCGCCGCCATCTTGATGACGTCACTTGCGTTCCACCGCTGGAACGCAAAAGACTAAATCAAGATGGCGGCGCCGGTCTTGCTGTAGCGGACCAGAGGATCAGGTAAAGTATAAGATACAGACTGCAAAGGCAGTCTGTATCTTCATTCTGTCTGTTTATTAAGATACAGACTGCCCTTGCAGTCTGTATCTTATACTTTACCTGATCCTCTTGTTCGGTGCAGGAAGGCCGCGCGCCGCCATCTTGAATACGTCACTTTGCGTTCCAGCGGTGGAACGCAAGTAGCAAAATCAAGATGGCGGCGCCGGCCTTGCTGTAGCGGACCAGAGGATCAGGTAAAGTATAAGATACAGACTGCAAAGGCAGTCTGTATCTTCATTCTGTCTGTTTATTAAGATACAGACTGCCCTTGCAGTCTGTATCTTATACTTTACCTGATCCTCTTGTTCGGTGCAGGAAGGCCGCGCGCCGCCATCTTGAATACGTCACTTTGCGTTCCAGCGGTGGAACGCAAGTAGCAAAATCAAGATGGCGGCGCCGGCCTTGCTGTAGCGGACCAGAGGATCAGGTAAAGTATAAGATACAGACTGTAAAGGCAGTCTGTATCTTTCTGAAGTCTATTTATGAAGATACAGACTGCATTTGCAGTCTGTATCTTATACTTTACCTGCTCCTTTGTTCCGGTGCAGTAATGTCGGGCGCCGCCATCTTGATGACGTCACGCTGGAACGCACCGCTGGAACGCACGTGACGTCATCAAGATGGCGGCGGCCGGCATTACTGCACCGGAACAAAGGAGCAGGTAAAGTATAAGATACAGACTGCAAATGTAGTCTGTATCTTCATAAATAGACTTAACAGAGATACAGACTGCCTTTGCAGTCTGTATCTTATACTTTACCTGCTCCTTTGTTCCGGTGCATTAATGCCGGCCGCCGCCATCTTGATGACGTCACGTGCGTTCCAGCGGTGCGTTCCAGCATGACGTCATCAAGATGGCGGCGCCCAGCATTACTGCACAGAGGAAGAGGAATTAGGTAAAGAATAAGATACAGACTGCAAAGGCAGTCTGTATCTTCATAGATAGACTTAGGGAGAGAGAATCTTTGATAATAGGGATAGTAAATTTTAGGTGATTGGTTCTCTTTAAAGAAATGAGTTTCTATTACTGAATATGATGGTGGATGGTGTCAGAAGGATGTGTACTGCAATTACATATAGTCAGTACAGTACACAGAGGTATGTATGTGATTAGTTATATAGCTATATGGTTGTTGGCAATATGAAAAGATAAAGAGAGAAGATGGGGAGAGGGGGGGAAAGTCCTGACATAAAGTAAAACATCACGTGCAGCAGTACATAACAAGGAGATTATGGTATAGAGCATAAAGTGAAACAGTATACAAAATTATAGGGTAAGACCGTACACATAAATCCTTAGATTTGACAGCAGGATGTACAAGTCAAGCAATATTTGGCATGACATATATTCAAAGTAGGTGGGTGATGGCAACAGTAGGTATATTGAGAGTACAGTCGGGGGATGGGGGAGAAGAGAGGGAAGGATGAGATATGAAGTGGATAGGAAAAATGGAGTGGATAGGAAAAGGAGCAGTAAAGTAAGGTGCTGGAAAAGGAGAGACCTGTGTATCAGGTCACTGAATACCGGTGTATAGAAGAAAGATAAAGAGGGAACATGGAGCGTAGCTGTAGCGGTCGGTGGGTATAGCTGACTTGGGGTAGAGTGTGTTGAGGTGCGCTCCTGGCGCTATCCTTGTGGCGTATCATGCGCTGTGTGCCGTCCAGTGCGGTCAGCGTAGCTTAAGACCCCGACCCCTACAGCTACGCTCAATGTTCCCTCTTCATCTTCCTTCTATACACCGGTATTCAGTGACCTGATACACAGGTCTCTCCTTTTCCAGCACCTTACTTTACTGCTCCTTTTCCTATCCACTTCATATCTCATCCTTCCCTCTCTTCTCCCCCATCCCCCAACTGTACTCTCAATATACCTACTGTTGCCATCACCCACCTACTTTGAATATATGTTATGCCAAATATTGCTTGACTTGTACATCCTGCTGTCAAATCTCATGATTTATGTGTACGGTCTTACCCTATGATTTTGTATACTGTTTCACTTTATGCTCTATGCCATGATCTCCATGTTATGTACTGCTGCACGTGATGTTTTACTTTGTCAGGACTTTGTCCTACCTTTCCCCCCCTCTCCCCATCTTCTCTCTTTATCTTTTCATATTGCCAACAACCATATAGCTATATAACTAATCACATGCATACCTCTGTGTACTGTACTGACTATATGTAATCGCAGTACACATCCTTCTGACACCATCCACCATCATATTCAGTAATAGAAACTCATTTCTTTAAGCTTCACACTAGTGATGTCACGATACCAGAATTTTGAGTTCGATACCAATACCAACTTTTTTTTTCAATGCTCGATACCAATTCGATACTGAATAAATTACATTAAAAAAACCCACAAGAATAGAAATTGAAGTCATGTAACACTAGCTAGCTGGGGATGATGGGGGCTGTAGTCATGTAACACAGACACAACAGCTATCAGGGGGGATGATGGGGGCTGTAGTCATGTAACACACACACTTCAGCTACTTGGGGGATGGTGGGGGCTGTAGTCATGTAACACACACACTTCAGCTACCAGGAGGATGGTGGGGGCTGTAGTCATGTAGCACACACACTTCAGCTACCAGGAGGATGGTGGGGGTTGTAGTCATGTAACACACACACTTCAGCTACCAGGGGGATGGTGGGGGTTTTAGTCATGTAACACACACACTTAAGCTACCAGGAGGGATGGTGGGGGCTGTAGTCATGTAGCACACACAGTTCAGCTACCAGGGGAATGGTGGGGGGTGTAGTCATGTAACACACATACTTCAGCTACCAGGGGGATGGTGGGGGCTGTAGTCATGTAGCACACACAGTTCAGCTACCAAGGGGGTGGTGGGGGGTGTAGTCATGTAACACAGACACTTAAGTTATTGGGATGATGAGGGCTGTAGTTGCACACTTTACCTTCTTTCAGGGCATGGTGAGCAGGATTTGGGCGGCAGGGTAATCTGCAGGTTACAGCCCCCTCCCCCGTCAGAGCACGGCCGACCTCCTGGTCATCCCCCACTGATGTCTGCCCCTGTCGGGAGTTATCTGAGGGCCCCGGCCACTCCTCCTCACAGTGCAGCCAGATGGAGTGGCTGCATCTCCTCCTGACCTCCAGCCATCTCCTCCATCCTCCTCTCCCCGACCCCCACTCTCCCTCCTCAGTCTCCTCACCTCCAGCCTTCTCCTCTGTCCTCCCGCTCTCCCTCTTCAGTCTCCTCACCTCCAGCCTTCTCCTCTGTCCTCCCGCTCTCCCTCCTCAGTCTCCTCACCTCCAGCCTTCTCCTCTGTCCTCCCGCTCTCCCTCCTCAGTCTCCTCACCTCCAGCCTTCTCCTCTGTCCTCCCGCTCTCCCTCCTCAGTCTCCTCACCTCCAGCCTTCTCCTCTGTCCTCCCGCTCTCCCTCCTCAGTCTCCTCACCTCCAGCCTTCTCCTCCGCTCTCCCTCCTCAGTCTCCTCACCTCCAGCCTTCTCCTCCGTCCTCCCGCTCTCCCTCCTCACCTCCAGCCTTCTCCTCCGTCCTACCGCTCTCCCTCCTCACCTCCAGCCTTCTCCTCAGTCCTCCCGCTCTCCCTCCTCACCTCCAGCCTTCTCCTCCGTCCTCCCGCTCTCCCTCCTCACCTCCAGCCTTCTCCTCCGTCCTCCCGCTCTCCCTCCTCACCTCCAGCCTTCTCCTCCGTCCTCCTGCTCTCCCTCCTCAGTCTCCTCACCTCCAGCCTTCTCCTCCGCTCTCCCTCCTCAGTCTCCTCACCTCCAGCCTTCTCCTCCGCTCTCCCTCCTCAGTCTCCTCACCTCCAGCCTTCTCCTCCGCTCTCCCTCCTCAGTCTCCTCACCTCCAGCCTTCTCCTCCGCTCTCCCTCCTCAGTCTCCTCACCTCCAGCCTTCTCCTCCGTCCTCCCGCTCTCCCTCCTCACCTCCAGCCTTCTCCTCTGTCCTCCCGCTCTCCCTCCTCACCTCCAGCCTTCTCTGTCCGTCTCTCCCGGACCTCCCGCTCTCCTCTGTGCAGCTCCACATGCCACATAAATCATCTCTCTGATAACAGGGTGTGGCTGAGCCGGACCCTATTATCAGACAGATACCGGCAGCGGGGGTCTGTTAGACACAGTAGCCGACCCCTGCTGCATACGGAGCGGCTCATGAGGGGTTAATGCCGCTGTCAGTGTGACAGCGGCATCAACACAGTTACATAGCCGGCACTAGCAATTGCTATGTTCCGGCTATTTGAAATTGGCGCCGCCGGGAACGGAGGGAGAGAGAGCGCGGAGGAAGTGACAGGTGGGAGCAGGGGGCGGCATACAGAGAACACGGCCGGCGCTCAGATAGCCGCTGGCCGTGTTCTCTGCTCTATACTTTATGTTAAACTGCGCTATTATGCAAATTAACAAAGTATCGATACCAGGAAATCCTGGTATCGAACCGTTTTTCTGCCCGAAATATCGATAGTAGTATCGATATTTCGGTGCATCGTGCATCCCTACTTCACACACACCATAACCATCTACCAGTTCTAGAATCTTTACCTAGATTTTTTTTACCTTTTTACTTTCTATACAATCCTACTCCCTTTTTTCTCTAGCCTTATTCCTGCTTTTATACTTCCACTACATGAGTCATTTATACATATGTCTTTTTTCCACAGCGACGTTGAGAAAGACCTGGATTAGGTCGAAACGTCCACAAGTCGCCATAAACCTTATGTTGCTATCACACCAATGAGGTGTCATTTCTGAAATAATTATTGCAATATACCTGGCTTTACCTTTCTGCACGCTGTAAATAAACATTTGAACACTTTTTGCATATGAAAACGAGTGCTACGGATTATTATTCTGGTATGTATGTATGTATGTATGTATGTATGTATGTATATGTATGTATGTGTATGTATTATTCCACCTTGTATGGTTTTAGGTTGAAGTACAACTCCATTAAGTACTAATCATTATATACTGGCTCTCCCTTTTATTATAGTGCTTGAAAAGCACTATATTGTAATCCGTATTCTTCTTTCGTTTCTTCTTCTTCTTCTTCCAGCTATTTTTCTGCGCGTAATACAGCCCGAAGCGCTTTGTGCACACACTCCGTTCAAACTGCGTTTCGAAGCCCTCGGCGGTGTGTGGTGTGCTATCTATTTTTCGTTTCGATCGGATTTGTCGTTTTTAAGAAATTTACGTTTAACCCCTTGCCTCCGCAGCCTGTTTTGGCCTTAATGACCAGGCTCATTTCTCAAAATCTGACCTGTCTCACTTTATGCGCTTATAGCTCAGTGATGCTTTAACGTATGCTAGCGATTCTGAGATTGTTTTTTCGTCACATATGGCACTTTATATTAGTGGCAAAATTTGGTCATTACTTTGTGTGTTTTTTGTGAAAAACATCAAAATATCATGAAAAATTTTAAAATTTTGCATTTTATGAACTTCTGAAATTCTCTGCTTCTAAAAAAGGAAGTCATAGCACATAAATTAGTTACTAAATCACATTTACCAATATGTCCTCTTTATTCTGGCATAATTTGGGAAACATATTTTACTTTTTTAGGCTGTTATGGGGCTTAGAAATTTATTAGCAAATTATCACATTTTGTGAAAGTTTCCAAAACTGATTTTTTTTTTAGGGACCAGTTCTTTTTTTAAGTTGATTTAGGAGGCTTGTATACTGGAAACCCCCATAAGTGACCCCATTTTGGAAACTAGACACCTTAAAGAATTAATCTAGGGGTATAATGAGCATTTTAACCCTACAGGGGCTGGAGGAAAGTATTCACAATTAGGCCTTAAAAAAAGCGAAAATTTTAATTTTCCAATGAAATATATGTTTAGATTAAAGTTTCTCCTTTCCAAAAGTAACATGAGAGAATCTGCACCCCAAAATTTGTAACACAGGTTCTCTTGAGTACAACGGTACCCCATATGTGGGCGTAAACCACTGTATGGGCACACAGCCGGGCTCAGAAGGGAAGGAGCGCCAATTAGCTTTTTTAATGCAGATTTTTCTGAAAAAGTTTGAGCGCCAGGTGCGTTTGCAGTGCCCCTGTAGTGTCAGCAGAATAGAATCCCCCCAAAAGTCACCCCATTTTCGAAAGTACACCCCTCAAAGAATTCATCTTGGGGTAGGATGAGCATTTTGACCCCACATGCATTAGAGGAAAGTATTCAAAATTAGACAGTAAAAATGAAAAACTCGAATTTTTCCAATAATATGTTCGTTTAGTTTAAAATTTCTAAATTTCACAAGGAACATGAGAGAATCCGCACCCCAAAATTTGTAACGCAGGTTCTCCTGAGTACAACGGTACCCCATATGGGGGCATAAACCACTGTATGGGCACACAGCGGGGCTCAGAAGGGAAGGAGCGGCAATTAGCATTTTCAGTTCAGATTTTGCTGAAGAAGTTTCTGAGCGCCAGGTGCGTTTGCAGAGCCCCTGTAGTGTCCGCAGAAGAGAACCCCGCCAAAAGTCACCCCATTTTGGAAAGTGCACCCCTCAAAGAATTCATCTTGGGGTGTGGTGACCATTTTGACCCCACAGGTATTAGAGGAAAGTATTCAAAATAAGACAGTAAAATTGAAAAACTTGAATTTTTCCAATATGTTTGTTTAGTTTGAAATTTCTCAATTTCACGAGGAACAGGAGAGAAGCTGCATGCCCAAATCTGTAACGCAGGTTCCCCTGAGTAGAACGGTACCCCATATGTGGGCATAAACCACTGTATGAGCACCCAGCCGGGCTCAGAAGGGAAGGAGCACCAATTAGCATTTTCAGTGCAGATTTTTCCAAAGAAGTTTCTGAGCGCCAGGTGCGTTTGCAGAGCCCCTGTAGTGTCAGCAGAAGAGAACCCCCCCAAAAGTCACCCCATTTAAAAAAGTACACCGTTCAAAGAATTCATCTTGGGGTGCAGTGAGCGGTTTGACCCCACAGGTATTAGAGGAAAGTATTCAAAATAAGACAGTAAAAATGAAAAACTCAAATTTTTCCAATATATGTTCGTTTAGTTTAAAATTTCTCAATTTCACGAGGAATGGGAGAAAAAATGTACCCCAAAATCTGTAACGCAGGTTCTTCTGAGTACAACGGTACCCCATATGTGGGCATAAACCACTGTATGGGCACACAGCAGGGCTCAGAAGGAAGGGAGCGCCAATTTGCTGGAGCAAAACCGCAGCTAGTAATGGTTATTAGAATAGCGCAGTTACTAAAATACAATAAAAAAATGAGATTACAGGTAATGTGGGGGTGGTTATGGGCAACCTGCGGTGGTTATGGGCAACCTGCGGTGGTTATGGGCAACCTGCGGTGGTTATGGGCAACCTGCGGTGGTTATGGGCAACCTGCGGTGGTTATGGGCAAGCTGCGGTGGTTATGGGCAACCTGCGGTGGTAACGGGCAACGTGGGGTGGTTACGGATAAACTGAAGTGCTTATAGGTAATCTGGGATGGGAACCTGCAACGTGCGGTGGTCGTGGGCAACGTGCGGTGGTCGTGGGCAACGTGCGGTGGTCGTGGGCAACGTGCGGTGGTCGTGGGCAACGTGCGGTGGTTAGAGGCAATCTGGGGGGAATTACATGTGATTTGTCTGTAACCCCCCTAGGTTGCCCCTAATCTGGGGTGGTTACAGACAATCTGCGGTGATTTCGGGCAACATGGGGTGGTTACAGACAATCTGGGGTGGTTACGGATAAACGGAAGTGCCTATAGGTAATCAGGGGTGGGTACATGTAATTTTGGGTGGTTACGGCAATCTGGTGTGGTTACGGGCAATCTGGAGGGGGTCACTGGCAACGTGTGTGAGTTAGAGGCAACGTGCAGTGGTTACGTGCAATATGGGGGGGTTACGGGCAATCAGGGCTGATTACGGACCATCTGGAGGGGCTCACTGGCAATTTGGGGTGGTTACAGGCAACGTGCGGTGGTTACGGGCAACGTGCGGTGGTTATGGGCAAGGTGCGGTGGTTATGGGCAAGGTGCGGTGGTTATGGGCAAGGTGCGGTGGTTATGGGCAACGTGCGGGGGTTATGGGCAACGTGTGGTGGTTATAGGCAATGTGTGGTGGTTATAGGCAATGTGTGGTGGTTATGGGCAATGTGTGGTGGTTATGGGCAATGTGTGGTGGTTATGGGCAATGTGTGGTGGTTATAGGCAATGTGTGGTGGTTATAGGCAATGTGTGGTGGTTATGGGCAACGTGCGGTGTTTAGTGGCAACGTGCCGTGGTTATGGGCAGCGTGCGGTGGTTATGGGCAACGTGTGGTGATTACGTGCAATCTGGGGCGGATATGGGCAACCTGTGGTGGTTACGGGTAATTTTGGGGGGCTAGGGGTAATCTGTGAGTAAACTGCAATTATTACTATAATAAAAAGTGTGTGTTTTATTTTTTTGTATTTTTTTTTCACTTTTTGTACTTTATACATTAATTTTCACTGTATTACTATGATTACTGTGATATTTTCTATTACAGTAATCATAGTTCAGTGACAGAGACCAAATTGGTCTCTGTCACTTAAAATTTTCTGAGATGACTGATTCTGGAGCGCATGCGCACTTCAGAATCAGCCTGGACGTCGAGGAGGACGGAGCTCCGTGGATCAGGTAATGTATATGGGGAAGGGGGGGGTGACTGGGGGACGGGGGTGACTGGGGGGGTGGGGGGGGCACGGTGACACTTTTTATCCTGTGTCACCAATGATTTATGGTGACAGGGGATAAAAAGTGCTGATCAGCAGTGGGAACAGGCGATCGGCGGTATATAGTATATACCGCCGATCGCCTGCTCCGGGACCACACGGGGGGGGGGAGTCCCCGATCACTGCCCCATGCTCTCCGCTACCTCCGGTGGCGGAGAGCATGGGGCTTTGATCACTAATTCATTTCCATCCCTGCGAACAAACATAGTTTGTTCGCAAGGATGGGGGCGGCCATCTTGGATCTGATGGCCGCCCGGGTAGGGTGATCGGGGGGCTGATCTGGGGTCTGAGGGGACATTTTTCATCTCCCCCCACCGTGGATTCACGGTGGGGGGAGATGAAAGCTGTCGGCGGCGCCGGTAATGCCCGGTACCGGCGGATCGCCGCTAAAACGGTAGTAGCGGTGATCCGCCGGTATCGGGGGACGAGGGGAGGGGGCCAGGGGACACAGATTGAGTGGCGGTGGGGGGAGGCAGCGTTCTGCAGCCTCCCCCCGCCGCCCGATCGGCGGGGGACACTGAATCTCCCCATAGACGCTGCGGTCGCATTGACCGCGGCGTTTATGGGGTTAACTTCCCGGGGGGGAGCGCGGCTCCCCTCCGGGCAGTGGCAGCAGGAGGAGGCTGTGTGACACAGCCTCCTCCTGCTGCCCGATCTCACCTAGGGACAGAGGGGGGAGGCAGGGAAAGCATGACGTCCAGGGACGTCATGATGCGTTCTGCCACTGCTTTGTATGACGTCCCTGGACGTCATATTGGGGGAAGGGGTTAAAGACCCCTAATTTCCCATAGCAAATAATGGCCCATTGCAAATAATGGCCACACTCTAACCGCTGACAGCCAATCACAGCACATATGCAAATAGCTGAAATATAGCAGCCAATAGGAACTCTAAGGTCTCGTCATGCATTGTATCACACCATCCACAGTCACATGTCCACTATTGGCCAATAGAAGATGTAATATATGGAAGGTCCTCAACGATTTTGTCTCCCTGACATGAAGATTGTCATGGTAACCGAGCAATGATCTTTACCATTATAAGTACCCAGATCTCTCTTAAAGGGACCCAGGTCGCCCTTAAAGGAACGCAAGTCGCTTTTAAAGGGACTTAAGTCTCTCTTAAAGGGACGGGAGCCATGTCGCTCTTAAAAGGGACTCAAGTCTCTCCAAAAGGTATGGGACCCATGTCGCTCTTAAAGAGACCCATGTCGCTAGAGCAACCTGGGTCCCTTTAAGAGCGACCTGGGTCCTTTTAAGAGCGAAATTGGTCCCTTTAGGAGCGACCTGGGTCCCTTCTAGAGCAAAATATGTCCCTTTAAGAGCGATCTGGGTCCCTTTTAAGAGTGAAATTGGTCCATTTAAGAGCGACCTGGGTCCCTTTAAGAGCGAAATATGTCTCTTTAACCCTTTAAGGACATGGCCCATTTTCGTTTTTACGTTTTCGGTTTTTCCTCCTTGTGTTTAAAAGGTCATAGCACTTGCATTTTTCCACCTAGAAACCCCCATGACCCCTTATTTTTTGCGTCACTAATTGTACTTTGTAATTACAGGCTGAATTTTTGCATAAAGTACACTGCGAAACCAGAAAAAAATTCGAAGTGTGGTGAAATTGAAAAAAAAAACGCATTTCTTTTATTTGGGGGAAATGTGTTTTTACGCCATTCACCCTGGGGTAAAACTGACTTGTTATGCATGTTCCTCAAGTCGTTACGATTAAAACGATATATAACATGTATAACTTATATTGTATCTGATGGCCTGTAAAAAATTCAAACCGTTGTTAACCAATATACGTTCCTTAAAATCGCTCCATTCCCAGGCTTATAGCGCTTTTATCCTTTGGTCTATGGGGCTGTGCGAGGTGTCATTTTTTGCGCCATGATTTGATCTTTCTATCGGTACCTTGATTGCCCATATACGTCTTTTTGATCGCTTTTTATTACATTTTTTCTGGATTTGATGCGACCAAAAATGCGCAATTTTGCACTTTGGGATTTTTTTGCGCTGACGCCGTTTACCGTACGAGATCAGGAATGTGATTAATTTATAGTTCGGGCGATTACGCACGCGGCGATAGCAAACATGTTTATTTATTTATTTATTTGTTTACTTTTATTTAAAACCTGGGAAAAGGGGGGTGATTCAGACTTTTATTAGGGGAGGGGGCTTTTTACTATTAACAACACTTTTTTTTTTTTTTTTTTACACATATACTAGAAGCCCCCATGGGGGACTTCTAGTATATACACTGTGATCTCTCATTGAGATCTCTGCAGCATAGATCTGCTGCAGAGATCCATGAGATCGGCACTCGTTTGCTTTCGGCTGCTGCAGCCGGAAGTAAACGAGTGCCGAGCCGAGGACGGCGCCATCTTGGACGCGTCCCCGGCCGGCATCAGTAACGGAGATCGCTCCTCCGGGACAAGGTCCCGGAGGAGCGATCTCCCCCACTAGACACCAGGGAAACGTTGCCTCCGGTAATCGGAGGCAGCTGTCAACTTTGACAGCTGCCTCCGATTAGCTAATTAGCGGGCACGGCGATCAGACCGTGCCCGCTAATAGCGGCGGTCCCGGGCTACACGCGGCACCCGGGATCGCGGCACTTCAAAGCGGGGCCGCCGCGCGGCCCCGCTTTGAAGTGCAAGTGAGGACATAGGACGTACCGGTACGTCCTATGTCCTTAAGAGGTTAAGAGCAAAATGGGTCCTTTTTAAGAGCGACCTGGGTCCCTTTAAGAGCGAAATATGTCCCTTTAAGAGCAAAATGGGTCCCTTTAAGAGCGACCTGGGTCCCTTTAAGAGCGAAATTGGTCTCTTTAAGCGTAAAATTGGTCCCTTTAAGAGTGAAATTGGTCCCTTTAAGAGCGACCTGGGTCCCTTTTAAGCGCAAAATATGTCCCTTCAAGAGCAAAATATGTCCCTTCAAGAGCAAAATATGTCCCTTTATGAGCAAAATGGGTCCTTTTTAAGAGCGACCTGGGTCCCTTTAAGAGCAAAATTGGTCCCTTTAAGAGTGAATTTGGTCCATTTAAGAGCGACCTGGGTCTCTTTAAGAGCGACCTGGGTCCCTCTAAAAGCGACCTGGGGCTCTTTAAGAGCAAAATATGTACCTTTAAGAGCGAAATATGTCCCTTTAAGAGCAACGTGGGTCCCTTTAAGAGGGACCTGGGGCCCTTTAAGAGCAAAATATGTACCTTTAAGAGTGAAATATGTACCTTTTAAGAGCAAAATGGGTCCCTTTTAAGTGCGACCTGGGTCCCTTTAAGAGCGACCTGGGTCCCTTTAAGAGCGACCTGGGTTCCGTTAAGAGTGACCTGGGTCCCTTCAAGAGCGAAGGGACCCACGTCGCTCTTAAAGCGACCCAGGTTGCTCCTAAAGGGACCCATGTCGCTCTTAAAGGGACGGGAGCCAAGTTGCTCTTAAAGGGATGGGACCCAAGTCGCTCTTAAAGGGACGGCACCCAGGATTAAAGTTAAATGGAATTCACTGGTAAAGGGGCGCTCTTTTCAAGCACTATGTATTTCCCTGGAAATGCAAATCTAGTTTTATTTATTTGTTTCCCTGTGACGACTCGCACACTTCTCAGGAGGGTAGGGATGTGTATGTCTTTAATTTTAATATATACTCATTTAGTGGAGCGGAGGTTGATGTGACCTCTCCACTAGTTATTTTTTTTCTCTTTATTTCTTCTCCATAATGCGGAGTTTGCGAATGCTTCGAACATTGGACAATACGAAAAAAGTGAAGTCCACATCTCACTTTATTCGCTTAGTTTATATTGTGAACCGTTTTATTCTTAGATATATCACCTTGAGTTTGTCTGAAAATGCTACATGCTATCCTCTTTTTCCACCTGAAAGGGTTACCCACTATATTATTGTGCTTTCAATGTCTCTTCTTAACACCTCCTCCTCTATTAATATTTTATTAAATTAATCACTTGGAATGTTAAGGGACTACGTTCCCCATCTAAGAGGACTTCTATACTGAAGGCCGATATAGTATTATTGCAAGAAACACATTTAACTGAATCAGATTATTTCAGACATCCACCCAACGTTTTTGGGTGGGTGCTGTTTATGGTTCACCAGCTATTAACCGTAAAGGCGGGGTAGTTATTCTTACACATAATACCGTACAGGCTAAATTTTTATCTCAATATCAAGATGATGAAGGCAGGATATGTCGTCATCTTATTGACACTCCAGCGGGCAAATATAGCATATATAACGTTTATGGTCCCAACACTCAGAGACCTGATTTTTTTTTTTTTAAATTGGAAAACCTCATTCTGCAAGATGACAATAATCTTAAAATAGTTGGTGGAGATCTAAATACTGTTCTTAATACAACTGAAGATAGAAAAAGAACTAAGACCCCTACTGTATATACTTCATCAGATATATTTTATATCCAACTTCCTTAATTCTACCTCCCTATCTGATTCCTGGCGTCAGCTACACCCAGATGGTAGAGAATACTCTTTTTACTCTCACTCCCAAACGGCCTGGTCAAGAATAGACTACTGTTTAGTGTCACCAAACTCTCTTGGCAGAGTAGAAGACTCTGAAATACATGATATAGTAATTTCGGATCACTCCCCTGTTAGTTTACAATTAAGAGATATTTTTCAGAAGGGATCCGATGATATTTGGAGATTTCCTTCTCATTTAGCTAGTGATGAATCATTTATCAAACTATTAAAAAAATGGTGGTCAGACTTTTATTCTAACAATGCTCAACATACACAATCCCCAATACTTTTCTGGGAGACTGTAAAAAGCAGTCCTAAGGGGCCAAATAATTTCTTATGTGGCTGCCCAGAAACGTGAAGCACGTAAAAACTATCTTCAACTTTCCCAAGATCTGCGCTCTACATACACTCTTTTCCTGTCTTCCTCTACAGATGACAATAAATCTAAATGGACAGCAGCTAGAAAAGCTTTCGAAATTGCACAGGAAAAACTCAATGCTATATATAGAGACCAATACATATCCCGTTTATTCCGCTATGGTAATAAATCAGGGAAAATGTTAGCTAACCTTGCTAAAGGACGTAGACCTACTACACACATCCCTGCTCTCAAAGATACAGCAGGTAATATACAAAAAGATCCTAAAGTCCTATCACAACTTTTACAACAATTTTACCGCTCACTATATTCCAAAGATAGGCTTGATCTAGCTGCTGGTAAGAACTTTTTAGAGTCATTAACTCTACCTTCTCTTCATACCTTCTCTTGATTCTCTCAACGCCCCAGTCACATTGGAGGAAATTACTGCCACTATCTCTACACTTAAAAATAACAAAGCTCCAGGCCCTGACTACTATCTATGTTTTCTGTCATCTCCCCCACCCTTCTTTCTACTTTCCAAACTATTCTGACTGACCATCACATGCTCCCCTCAAGAGATACTGCATATATCAAAATACTACATAAACAGGGGAAGGATCCGACATCTCCTCATTCGTACAGGCCAATCTCTTTATTAAATTTAGACCTAAAATTGTTGGCAAAGATTATGACCAATAGATTGGCAGACATCCTACCATCACTAATAGGCAGCCATCAAGTTGATTTTATAAAAGGACGTTCTGGTGTCACTAATATAAGAACTGTACTAGCGGCCCAGTCTGGTGTCCAATCTGGGGGTCGTTCCAGCCACTCTCCAGGTCTGTTGGCAATTGACACTGAAAAGGCTTTTGATAATATCATCTGGGAGTGGCCAGCCACTCCCAGATGATATTATCAAAAGCCTTTTCAGTGTCAATTGCCAACAGACCTGGAGAGTGGCTGGAACGACCCCCAGATTGGACACCAGACTGGGCCGCTAGTACAGTTCTTATATTAGTGTCCTTAACAAAATTTGGTATCACAGGTCAATTCAAAGATTTTATTTCCACAATATACACCTCTCCGAAAGCTAGAATTCATACCCCGGGTTTCTTTTCAGATAGCTTTCCCTTACAAAAAGGTACCAGACAGGGTTGCCCCCTATCCCCTCTATTGTTCAATTTGGCGATGGAGTCTCTTGCTAGATATCTTATTTCTTCTGACTTTTTCTCAGGCATACGGGTTGGTTCCCAAGTGATCAAAGTTACATGCTTTGCTGATGATACTTTAATATATTTAGATAACCCAGATGTACATGTTCCGGCAGTATTAGATGCCTTAAAATTTTTTGGTTCCTTCTCTGGGTATAGAATCAATATACATAAAAGTCAACTTCTTTACCTAACTCCACATAAGAGGTCTACTTCGGGTCCTGCGGGGGTCTCCATTGCTAAATCCTATATTACTTGTCGTGGAATCCAGATTGGCAGAACTCCCTCCTCACTATATTCCCTGAACTATCGCCCTATAATTAAGAGAATAAAACAAGATCTCCAGAGATGGGAATCTCTACCACTGTCAATTCTAGGCCGTACCCACTTAATCAAAATGATGTGTTTTGGAAAACTGTTATATACAATGCAAACAATACCCCTTTTACTTAAACATTCTGACGTTTCCCTACTCCAATCATATTTCACTAAATTTATTTGGCAATCAAAGAGACCTCGTATTGCCTATTCCACTCTGTCTCCCTACTTCTAAAGGTGGCGCTCAATGCCCAGATATTAGATTATATAATTTAGCCGCTCTCTTTCGCCATGCTAAAGATTGGATTATGGACACGTCATATTTCTCCAATATTTTAATTAAGAAAGCTTTAGCAGCACCTTGGCCTTTACCCACCCTGCTACATGCTAAATTACCAGAACTACCCCCAGAAATTAAGAGAAGTGTTATCTTTAAAGACACCATTGCCACATGGAAGGCAATACGAAAATTATATGCTTTACCCTTTTGCCTCTGTGGCATTCACCACTTTACCCACCTGACTCAGACAAATAAGATTACTCAGAGTGGCAGAGTGCACATGTTTCTTCTGTTGGGGATCTACTGGATACTAATTCCAACACTTTCTTATCATGGGATATCGTCAGAACACGATTTAAATTGTCT